>NC_047108.1:83784906-83797406 GCF_902500255.1 Thalassophryne amazonica
TACAGATAATATCATAAAATGCATTAAAATTGTAATCCTGCGAACTAATCCCCATTTTTACTAAATATGCTGTAATCTGAATACGTCTTTTTTTCTGTAACTGTAGCGGAATACAGTTACCTTTTTTGTATCCTAATTACGTTAACGGCGTTACATGTATTCCGTTACTCCCCAAGCCTGGGTATGGGGGTGTGTTAGCGCCCATGACATGGGTAACTTACACATCTGTGATGGCACCATCAATGCTGAAAGGTACAGCCAGGTTTTGGAGCAACACATGCTGCCATCCAAGCAACGTCTTTTTCAGGGACATCCCTGCTTATTTCAGCAAGACAATGCCAAGACACATTCTGCACGTGTTACAACAGCGTTGCTTTGTAGTAAAAGTGTACGGGTACTAGACTGGCCTGCCTGCAGTCCAGACCTGTCGCCCATTGAAAATGCGTTGCGCATTATGAAGCGCAAAATATGACAACAGAGACCCCAGACTGTTGAACAACTGAAGTCGTACATCAAGCAAGAATGGGAAAGAATTCCACATACAAAGCTTCAACAATTAGTGTCCTCAGTTCTCAAATACTTATTGAGTGTTGTTAGAAGGAAAGGTGATGTAACACAGTGGTAAACATACCACTGTCCCAGCTTTTTTGAAATGTGTTGCAGGCATCCATTTCAAAATGAGCAAATATTTGCACAAAAACAATAAAGTTTATCAGTTTGAACATTAAATATCTTGTCTTTGTGGTGTATTCAATTGAATATAGGTTGAAGAGGATTTGCAAATCATTGTATTATGTTTTTATTTACATTTTACACAACGTCCCAACTTAATTGGAATTGGGATTGTATTTCCATTGTCAAAAATACTTTTTTTAGGCCATTAAACTGTTTTAAAAAATAAACATAGGTATCCTGTGTATTATGGACATTGTCATTGTCCCCTTTTCCTAACCTAAACCTAATCCTAACCATGAGATGAACCAAAAACAAACACTTATTTCTTGTTTCTGGATGTTGCTGATGTATAGCTTTCATTTTGCATGGTAGATTTTTTTACTTCCACTAGTAGATGTAGCGATGAACTGTGTTAACTGACAGTGGTTTTCTGAAGTGTTCCTGAGCCCATGTGGGAAGATCCTTTACTCAGTGATGTCGGTTTTTAATGCAGTGCCACCTGAGGTATGGAAGGTCACGGGCTTTCAGTGTTGGTTTTTGGCCTTGCCGCTTACGTGCAGAAAGTTCTACAGATTCTCTGAATCTTCTGGTTATATTATGGACTGTAGATGATGGAATCCCCAAATTCTGTTGTGTGGAACGCTGAAGAGGAGGTACTGCTGGCCCACCACCACCAGATGGCGCCCTGCTTGGAGTGCGGGCTTCAAGCACGAGAGGGTGCCGGAGCTACTGGGAGTGACAGCTGTCACTCTTCATCAGCACCAGCTGTCACTCAGTCAACTCATCACCATCTCCATAAAGGCCGGACTGCGACTCCACCTCCTCGCCAAGAAATCAGCTACCAATCAGGTAACTTCTCTGCTGACTTACAAAGTAATAATCTGAACTTCTTTGCAGCCGTTTTCCTGTGGTGTGTCCTTATCTGTGGGATTGGCGTTTGGTGTGATCAGCGACGGCTTCGCCTCACACCCCAAACCAGATAAGTGGTTAAACAGGAGCTGCACGAGTGTGTAATTGGAGGTGGAGGTGCTCCCTCCTTACTAAACACTGACTGTGGGATTACTGAGTGTGCAAACTCACACTCATCAGTACTGTCTCTGTTCTCTGCCAGCAGTACCGGGTCTGACTGCTGAAGACAGTGGCCACCTGGGGCGCAGGGCTTGGCGGCTCCGGTGTTCTTCAGATCCGTTGGTGGTGGAAGCTGTGTGCGATCCGGCTCTTCTCTCGCCAGACGTCTTCTATCGTCGAGCCTGCCCACACGTCACCTTGTGTATAATTGACATTCCACCATATTGTTATTGTCTGTACTTCGTTGTGCGATTCACAACATTAAATTGTTACTTTTTGGCTTATCCATTGTCCGTTCATTAACGCCCCCTGTTGTGGGTCCGTGTCACGACACTTTCACAACAAATTCCTTGCAATTGAATGTTAAGAAACATTGTTATTAAACTGTTGGACTATTTTTTCATGTAGTTCACAACCTGGTGATCCTCGCCCCATCTTTGCTTGTGAACAGCTGAGCCTTTGGGGGATGCTCCTTTTATACCCAATCATGAGTGCCCTCAGTTCCCAAACACTGAGTGTTGTTAGAAGGAAAGGTGATGTAACACAGTGGTAAACATACCACTGTCCCAGCTTTTTTGAAACCTGTTGCAGCCATCCTTTTCAAAATGAGCAAATATTTGCACAAAACAAAAAAGTTTTCAGTTTGAACATTAAATATCTTGTCTTTGTGGTGTATTCAGTTGAATATAGGTTGAAGAGTATTTGCAAATCATTGTATTGTTTTAATTTACATTTTACACTACGTCCCAACTAAACTGGAATTGGGGTTGCAGGACAAAATGAATATTTAAATATGTAAAAACATATCCATGGGAAGAGGAACTATCATCTCAATAAGGTTGGGTAGCAGATCCAGAAGGCATCATTATGCCTGCGGTCTGGGCCCTCCCATGAAAATTTAAAAACGTAAGACTTGAAGATTTAAAAAAAAAACAAAAACAAAACAAAAATGTATGCCTAATTTGGAGAGGTAAATAAAACTGCGTTATGACCGTCGTTCCTGTTCTCATCAGTCCAGCGTACTAGTTCAGTGCTCTATCCATTAGCCTACAAATGGATTAGGATTACTTTTAGGCTCAGGGTTCGGTTATTGGATGAACTGCCATTTTGTTGTCAGTGACATCGTGGGATATTGTACAAATATGGCATACAATTCTTCTGACCATTATTTATTTGATACATTTTACTGCAAATTTTTCCTGAGAATAGATTGGGTCTGAGCTTCCAGGTGTGTTAATACCATTGAAAAACTAAGATTGTTTGGCTTTTGTGTAGGTATGCATTCAGAGTGCTGTTGTAGTTGTTGCTTTACTCTGAAATGAGCTGTTGTGAGTGCTGATGAGGGTCATCTATCACTGTTTGATGACCAGAGTTAATGTGTCATGCAGTGTGAGAAGTTCAACCAGTGAATCCCATACGTGCGCACACATACAGTACATCTGGAAAGTATTCCCAGTGCTTCACTTTTTCAACTTCTGTTATGTTAGTCCATTCTGAAATGGAGTAAATTCATTTTCCCCACAAAATTCTACACACAATACCCCATAATGACAATGTGAAAAAGGTTTTATTTAAGACATTTGCAAATTTATTAAAAATAAAAAAACTAAGAAATCAAGTGTACATAAGTGATGACAGCCTTTGCCATGAAGCTCAAAACTGAGCTCAGGTGCATCCTGTTTAAACTGATCATCCTTGAGATGTTTCTGCAGCTTAATTGGAGTCAACCTGTGGCAAATTCAGTTGATTGGACATGATTTGGAAAGGTACACACCTGTCTACATATAAGGTTCCACAGTGGACAGTGCATATCAGACCACAAACCAAGTATGAAATCAAAGGAATTGTCTGTAGCCTTCTGAGGCAGGAGTGTCTCCAGGTACAAATCTGGGGAAGGGTACAGAAACATTTCTGTTGCTTTGAAGGTCCCAATAAGCACAGTAGCCTCCAACATCCATAAATGTAAGATGTTTAGATCCACGAGGACTCGTCCTAGAGCTGGCCACCCGTTTAAAGTGAGTGATCAGGGTAGAAGGACCATAGTTAATCAGTCCTGTATGGTAGAGTGACCAGATGGAAACCGCTCTTTGGTAGAAGGCACATGGTAGACAACCTGGTGGCTTGTAGCATCATGTTCAAGAAGACTTGAGGTTGTAAATGCTGCCAAAGGTGCATCAAGGGGCCTATTGAGCAAATGGTGAGTATAGTGACATCCATGTGATTTCTTAGTTTTTAATTTTTAAATAAAATTGCAAAAAAAAAAAAAAATGTCATTATGGGGTTTTGTGAGTAGAATTTTGAGGAAAATTCCATTTTGGAATAAGGGTGTAACATAACAAAATGTGGAAAAGTGAAGCACTGTGAATACTTCCGACATGCACTGTATGCACACACACACACACACACACACGCACAATTAATCAATCAATCAATCAACTTTTTTCTTATATAGCGCCAAATCACAACAAACAGTTGCCCCAAGGCGCTCCATATTGCAAGGCAAGGCCATACAATAACCATGAAAAACCCCAACGGTCAAAACGACCCCCTATGAGCAAGCACTTGGCCACAGTGGGAAGGAAAAACTCCCTTTTAACAGGGAAAAAACCTCCAGCAGAACCAGGCTCAGGGAGGGGCAGTCTTCTGCTGAGACTGGTTGGGGCTGAGGGAAAGAACCAGGAAAAAGACATGCCGAGAAGGGGGGCAGAGATCGATCACTAATGATTAAATGCAGAGTGATGCATACGGAGCAAAAAAAGAAAGAAACAGTGCATCATGGGAACCCCCCACAGTCTACGTCTAAAGCAACATAACCAAGGGATGGTCCAGGGTCACCCGATCCAGCCCTAACTATAAGCCTTAGCGAAAAGGAAAGTTTTAAGCCTAATCTTAAAAGTAGAGAGGGTATCTGTCTCCCTGATCTGAATTGGGAGCTGGTTCCACAGGAGAGGAGCCTGAAAGCTGAAGGCTCTGCCTCCCATTCTACTCTTACAAACCCTAGGAACCACAAGTAAGCCCGCAGTCTGAGAGCGAAGCGCTCTAATGGGGTAATATGGTACTACGAGGTCCCTAAGATAAGATGGGACCTGATTATTCAAAACCTTATAAGTAAGAAGAAGAATTTTAAATTCTATTCTAGAATTAACAGGAAGCCAATGAAGAGAGGCCAACACGGGTGAGATATGCTCTCTCCTGCTAGTCCCCGTCAGTACTCTAGCTGCAGCATTCTGAACCAACTGAAGGCTTTTTAGGGAACTTTTAGGACAACCTGATAATAATGAATTACAATAGTCCAGCCTAGAGGAAATAAATGCATGAATTAGTTTTTCAGCATCACTCTGAGACAAGACCTTTCTGATTTTAGAAATATTGCATAAATGCAAAAAGGCAGTCCTACATATTTGTTTAATATGCGCTTTGAATGACATATCCTGATCAAAAATAACTCCAAGATTTCTCACAGTATTACTAGAGATCAGGGAAATGCCATCCAGAGTAACGATCTGGTTAGACACCATGCTTCTAAGATTTGTGGGGCCAAGTACAATAACTTCAGTTTTATCTGAGTTTAAAAGCAGGAAATTAGAGGTCATCCATGTCTTTATGTCTGTAAGACAATCCTGCAGTTTAGCTAATTGGTGTGTATCCTCTGGCTTCATGGATAGATAAAGCTGGGTATCATCTGCGTAACAATGAAAATTTAAGCAATACCGTCTAATAATACTGCCCAAGGGAAGCATGTATAAAGTGAATAAAATTGGTCCTAGCACAGAACCTTGTGGAACTCCATAATTAACTTTAGTCTGTGAAGAAGATTCCCCATTTACATGAACAAACTGTAATCTATTAGACAAATATGATTCAAACCACCGCAGCGCAATGCCTTTAATACCTATGACAATTTTATGGTCAACAGTATCAAAAGCAGCACTGAGGTCCAACAGAACAAGCACAGAGATAAGTCCACTGTCCGAAGCCATAAGAAGATCATTTGTAACCTTCACTAATGCTGTTTCTGTACTATGATGAATTCTAAAACCTGACTGAAACTCTTCAAATAGACCATTCCTCTGCAGGTGATCAGTTAGCTGTTTTACAACTACCCTCTCAAGAATCTTTGAGAGAAAAGGAAGGTTGGAGATTGGCCTATAATTAGCTAAGATAGCTGGGTCAAGTGATGGCTTTTTAAGTAATGGTTTAATTACTGCCACCTTAAAGGCCTGTGGTACATAACCAACTAACAAAGATAGATTGATCATATTTAAGATTGAAGCATTAAATAATGGTAGGACTTCCTTGAGCAGCCTGGCAGGAATGGGGTCTAATAAGCATGTTGATGGTTTGGATGAAGTAACTAATGAAAATAACTCAGGCAGAACAATCGGAGAGAAAGAGTCTAACCAAATACCGGCATCACTGAAAGCAGCCAAAGATAACGATACATCTTTGGGATGGTTATGAGTAATTTTTTCTCTAATAGTCAAAGTTTTGTTAGCAAAGAAAGTCATGAAGTCATCACTAGTTAAAGTTAATGGAATACTCAGCTCAATAGAGCTCTGACTCTTTGTCAGCCTGGCTACAGTGCTGAAAAGAAACCTGGGGTTGTTCTTATTTTCTTCAATTAGTGATGAGTAGAAAGATGTCCTAGCTTCATGGAGGGCTTTCTTATAGAGCAACAAACTCTTTTTCCAGGCTAAGTGAAGATCTTCTAAATTAGTGAGACGCCATTTCCTCTCCAACTTACGGGTTATCTGCTTTAAGCTACGAGTTTGTGAGTTATACCACGGAGTCAGACACTTCTGATTTAAAGCTCTCTTTTTCAGAGGAGCTACAGCATCCAAAGTTGTCTTCAATGAGGATGTAAAACTATTGACGAGATACTCTAGCTCCCTTACAGAGTTTAGGTAGCTACTCTGCTCTGTGTTGGTATATGACATTAGAGAACATAAAGAAGGAATCATATCCTTAAACCTAGTTACAGCGCTTTCTGAAAGACTTCTAGTGTAATGAAACTTATTCCCCACTGCAGGGTAGTCCATCAGGGTAAATGTAAATGTTATTAAAAAATGATCAGACAGAAGGGAGTTTTCAGGGAATACTGTTAAGTCTTCTATTTCCATACCATAAGTCAGAACAAGATCTAAAATATGATTAAAGTGGTGGGTGGACTCATTTACTTTTTGAGCAAAGCCGATAGAGTCTAATAATAGATTAAATGCAGTGTTGAGGCTGTCATTCTCAGCATCTGTGTGGATGTTAAAATCGCCCACTATAATTATCTTATCTGAGCTAAGCACTAAGTCAGACAAAAGGTCTGAAAATTCACAGAGAAACTCACAGTAACGACCAGGTGGACGATAGATAATAACAAATAAAACTGGTTTTTGGGACTTCCAATTTGGATGGACAAGACTAAGAGACAAGCTTTCAAATGAATTAAAGCTCTGTCTAGGTTTTTGATTAATTAATAAGCTGGAATGGAAGATTGCTGCTAATCCTCCGCCCCGGCCCGTGCTACGAGCATTCTGACAGTTAGTGTGACTCGGGGGTGTTGACTCATTTAAACTAACATATTCATCCTGCTGTAACCAAGTTTCTGTTAGGCAGAATAAGTCAATACGTTGATCAATTATTATATCATTTACCAACAGGGACTTAGAAGAAAGAGACCTAATGTTTAATAGACCACATTTAACTGTTTTAGTCTGTGGTGCAATTGAAGGTGCTATATTATTTTTTCTTTTTGAATTTTTATGCTTAAATAGATTTTTGCTAGTTATTGGTGGTCTGGGAGCAGGCACCGTCTCTACGGGGATGGGGTAATAAGGGGATGGCAGGGGGAGAGAAGCTGCAGAGAGGTGTATAAGACCACAGCTCTGCCTCCTGGTCCCAACGCTAGACAGTCACAGTTTGGAGGATCCCAAAAAATTGGCCAGATTTCTAGAAATGAGAGCTGCTCCCTCTAAAGTGGGATGGATGCCGTCTCTCCTAACAAGACCAGGTTTTCCCCAGAAGCTTTGCCAATTATCAATGAAGCCCACCTCATTTTTTGGACACCACTCAGACAGCCAGCAATTCAAGGAGAACATGCAGCTAAACATGTCACTCCCGGTCTGATTGGGGAGGGGCCCAGAGAAAACAACAGAGTCCGACATTGTTTTTGCAAAGTTACACACCGATTTAATGTTCATTTTAGTGACCTCCGATTGGCGTAACCGAGTGTCATTACTGCCGACGTGAATTACAATCTTACCAAATTTACGCTTAGCCTTAGCCAGCAATTTCAAATGTCCTTCGATGTCGCCTGCTCTGGCCCCCGGAAGACAATTGACAATGGTTGCTGGTGTTGCTAACTTCACATTTCTCAAAACAGAGTCGCCAATAACCAGAGTTTGATCCTCGGCGGGTGTGTCGTCGAGTGGGGAAAAACGGTTAGAGATGTGAACGGGTTGACGGTGTACACGGGGCTTCTGTTTAGGGCTACGCTTCCTCCTCACAGTCACCCAGTCAGCCTGCTTTCCCGACTGCACGGGATCTGCCAGGGGGGAACTAACGGCGGCTAAGCTACCTTGGTCCGCACCGACTACAGGGGCCTGGCTAGCTGTAGAATTTTCCACGGTGCGGAGCCGAGCCTCCACTTCGCCCAGCCTGGCCTCCAAAGCTACGAATAAGCTGCACTTATTACAAGTACCGTTACTGCTAAAGGAGGCCGAGGAATAACTAAACATTTCACACCCAGAGCAGAAAAGTGCGGGAGAGACAGGAGAAGCCGCCATGCTAAATCGGCTAAGAGCTAGTAGCTACGCTAAGCTAGCGGATTCCCAAAAACACACAAAGTAAATAATGTGCAAATAATCCAAAGGTGATTCAGCAGATGGAGTGCCCCAATCAAGGCACCAAACAGGCCATGAAGCAGCACAGGCAACGCACGACAACGGTGCTAAAATAAAAAAAAAAAAATAAAATAAAAAATAAAAACGAAAGCGTTAGCAAGCTAGTTAGCCTGCCAACGCTAATAAAAGTTAGCTGATAAAAGTGCTCCGTCGCGATGTTTCGACCGTTAGAGGTCTTCCTTAGGCGTTGGAGCACAGTAAAAAGTAAAAAAAAATTAAAAAGTAAAAAAGTAAAAAAAAGTAAAAAAGTCTTGAAAAAGACTGTTAGTTCAAGTCCAAAGCAGCAGGTAGCAGTCTCTGTGTAAACAGTCCCAACAGAGAGAGCCCTCCAAATCCAACCTACTACCCGAACCCGAACAAGACTCGTGGAAGGCTGGTAAGTGAACGTGGAAATACAACAAACTGCCCGAATTTGAGAGTTGTTTAGAAGCTCCTAAGTTGCTACTCATTAGATGAGATGCAAAGAGGTGAATTAATGAAGTGCTCCTCAAACCGTCATGTGAAGGAAAGTCTCGCCCTCTGTCTGTCAGAGACAGAACCACACAGCAGCTCTCGTTCTCTCTGGGTTTTCCCTCAGACACTAACCCCCCCACACACACACACACGCACACACACACAACCTATCTTCCCCTCAGAGGAGAAAACAGATCCCGTCTGATCTTTAACTTTGAATTCACACTTGGGTCTCGCTTTCTCTCCCGTTCAAGCAACGTCAACACAAATTGGCTCAGCGATGACGCACGTTTGAACTCTTCTTTTTATCAATACTCTCCAGTGCTGCAACCACAGGGTCAAAGATGTGTCAGGGATAATGGCTGGCATCTTTTTTTAATAGCTAATTGTGCGCAACAGGACACATTCTGAATCACAGCTCAAGACAGCTGAAAGCAACACTGAAATGAAAAGACCTTGCTGCGACTCCTCTGCACCAGTTGGCATCTGCACACACTGAATGCATTAAGATGAAGGGAAACAAGGCAAAGCTCTTATGATGATTAGAAAGTGTTCCAGTACAGGCTGAAGACCCACAATTTGGGAAAAAAAACACCAGGATCCATGTGTCAAATGGTTTCAACACCAATCTGTCTGATTGGAGTCGATAATTTAAATCATGGAAGCCCTGTCCTTCCATGAATTGAGCTGGGACAGGAGAGGTTAAACTTTGACCTCCACAAGTTCCTGCTGCCTTCAGCTGCAGCTCTGCATTTGGCCTCCTTCAGATTCTGTAAAAAATAATTATATTTCCCTTTATATTTTACTGTATTAAAAAGTGATTTGGCGAGCCGTTGAGCCTTCCCGGCCGAGGCAGAGATTACACAGGGATTAGGTGGTGTAATCTCACGCGCTGTGCTGCCGTAGTGCCTAACTACAGAATAAGTAAGGATTTTGCACAGTTATGCTCTCAGAGAAAGACACCAGAGCACATACATCAAATAAATACAGCCCATACGTGGCTGAAACAATCCGCTTGAAAGGCAACGCTTTTTCTCAAAAGCCTGACATTGAAACGTGAAACAAGAAAGTATCCAGTTGAGACTCTATATACAGAGTTGGAGAGCACGTCATCTTCTGCTTATTTTATGAGATAAAAATAAAATTCAAATTTCAAAGGTTTTGAAAGTTCTGCATTGATTAATCCTTCTTGCTATCCTTTATTGTCTGCTGACAAATTGCTGACCTTCCTCCTCTTTGCTTTTTGTCTTTTCATCAGAAGGAAAAGGTTCGACTTTCAGAGGGTCGGCAGAATTAGAGAGGATGGAGTGTGATTTTTACAGCATGGAGATAAGGTGGGTGGATACAAACAGACGTTCTGGTCAGAAGTTTGCTCTTAGTGTTGCATTGGTTTTCGTGACAGTTTGTCTTCTCTACAAATTTCCATCAGGGAAAAAGCTCTGGTTCTTCTAAACCCGGGATTTTACCTGCTGGAGTCTCTGTGAACATGCACACATCAGGGGCTTTTGCTGAAATCAGGTGCAAGGGCTTGATGAGGCTATCCCCCCCCCCCCCCGCACACGCACACACACACACACACACACACACACACACACACACACACACACACACACACACACACACACACACACACACACACACACACACACACACAAAATTTCACCCTTTTTGCCTAAATCCCAAAAGAACATTGATATCTGTCATTTTAAATCCTATTTCTGAGCCCCGGTTTGTCATGTTCTTTGACTGACCTTGTCCATTAGTGCCTGCAGTTTCCATAGCAACCATAACATATATGTCACGCATAGGGATCAAACAAACAAGTTAAAGCCACTCACATAAACACAAAGCGTATGTATTTTTCTTATTATTTACTTTGTTTGGGATGCTAACAGCACTATAAATGAATTCTTTCCATGTCAAACAACCACAAACCCAAAGCTGTTATGACTGGTTTCACATGACATTTGTATAATTATAACATAAATACGCTCTCGACTGTTCAATGCAAAGAAATGCATTTATTTTCAGAGACCACAGCAACCACGGGTGGCGCAGCCATATTAGTTTTCTTTTTAATTGTGAAATTACACAATTCAGCTATATCAATATACCAAGAAACTCAGGTATATGTAACCTATTGCTTGGTGGTTAAAGCACTCCAACTTCCAGCTGCAAAAAATAACTCACTGAACTAGTTTCTTTTCACATATACAACTCTACAATTTATCAACACTCAACTTACGGAAAGAAGGAGGTAGTTTATTAGGCTTATAAAGCTTGCTAGCTAACCAAAGCTAAATCAAAATGTACTGCAAAAATTAAAATGTTTCCAATTAATTCTGACCCCCCCCCCCCAAAAAAAAACATTGTGAAGGGAACGCTTTGCACAAATACTGGACATCACAGAGTTTTCCATAGAAATTAAGGAGTACATGGTTGTCAAGGATACACAGGCGCATGTGGCTAAGAGGTGTTAAAAGTGAGATATGACAGTTCAAAATCATTCACAGAGAGAAATGGCTAATAGCTCAACCAAAAGGAGAGCAGCTTTTATTATCCTGACTGTCATATTTTCTGGACTGTAAGTTCCAGGGTTTTTAAAAGTGTATTTATTTATTTATTTTTACTCCCTTGAGAGGCCCTGCTTCTTATTCTGAAGCTACTTATATATATATATTTTTTTTAAATACAGCATTATCATCTACAGCCACAAGATGGCACCATCAACAAGCTGCTACTGTATATTGAAAGAAGTACTGTGATTCACACTCTGGAGCAGAAGAAGAAGACGATTCCTTGTTTGAGAAAATGTGTAAATTTAAGAAATCATGCTCTCAAACTGACTAACCATACAGTTAGTCAACTGTATGGTTGAACTTTAAATTACTATCCACAATACATGTTTGGACTGTGTGAAACATCAAGAATGGCAACGGCAAGTCAGCTGGGTCTATTATCTTTTCCAAATTTTGTTTGGATTATACATGAACAATACGTAAATATTCAAATGTTCAACAACACAGCACATTTACCTCCCTCAGCTATAATCATCTGTTCAGTGGCCACAGGAAGCAGTTCACTCCTGTTCTGGGCCTCATACCACAACATTAATTAGTTTGTTATCTTCTGCTTGCTAACATAGTGTTTGTGTTATAAATAAATAATTAAATTAATTTTACTTCTTGTAGCATGAAGTGGTTGCACCACATTCCAAAAATAGACATGAGTTATAGACCAGTACGGCTTGTTTTTTTTTTTTTCGCTCTCTCTCTCTTTATGATGCCCTTTAGAATACAAGTAGATGTAACTAATACTCAGGTGTGACTTATTATCTGGAAAATATGGTATGTGTTTTTTCTTTGCACTTGTTTCCTATCAGGATTTCTTTTTTTAGTTTTGTAAAAAACA
>NC_047108.1:85131431-85180071 GCF_902500255.1 Thalassophryne amazonica
TTCAGTGAGTCTTAAAGTAAATATGAAATTGGTCACTGTATCCTTGATCTCTGGACATAAATAAAAATAAACAAAACGGTGTTTCTCTTTGAAGTTATTAATTCCGACTGGACTCTATCGTTCTAACTTGACTCGGCAGAGAGCCGCACAGCGTTTGGAGCTGCGTGAACAGAACGGAGGACGATTCTCGTTTCTTTCTCGCAACAAGACAGGAGTCCCAGTTAGTAACTTTAATCCGCACAAAAGTGACTCACGATTGACATATTCAGGGATGAAAGTGGTGAAAAACGAAAAAGTGGAAACCCAAAATTACCCCCCCAACACCACCTGCATGAAAATGTTTGAATTCTAGAAGCTCTGAAATGCAATCTGGGACTATTCCAGACAATAAACTGGAGTGAGTGCAGCATCCATTTAGGTGAGAAAACAACTTTCCTTATTCAAATTCATTCCAGTAGTATTCTGCTCTTAGGATGCAGCAGTTTTATAGTTTGGCAGATAGTTCTGGAGGAAATCACTGAAGAAATTAACACATTGAAAATATGGTTTGACCGAAACAAACTGTCATTAAACTTAAATAAGACAGAGATGAAATGGAGGTGTGAGAGTCACTAGGTGTTCACAGGAAACATTTATTTATGTATGTATGCTCATTGTTGTTTTTATATTTTCTGTTTCTATTCAGGTTCTTACTTTCTCTAAAATTGTATATAATAATCATTAGATTATTAATATATAAACAAAAATAAATTTAAGAAATATTACAATTTGAAAACAAATGCACCCGAATTTTCAACACTGAAAATGCCATAGACATGCTAACGCGTTAGCATCGCTCCCGTTTTTAAGTTATAAAATACATCTATCAACTGTTTCAGATGACCATAACAGGTCAGTTTAACATAAAAAAGGTAAATAATACTCACAGACGTATGCTCTTTAGGGTTTTAGTGGGGGAAAATTAAGCGAAAGAAAAAATAAACGAAGCAATAGATCTAAGCACTGCTTCAATCTGCGAACCACTGCTTCGATTGGTTCAAAGCAAAGCCGCGCTGCAGAAAAGCTGATTGCAGGGTCTGTAATCAATGTAGAGAAATGATCATTTTCCTGACAAACACCCCCCAAAATAACAGACAGTCTGAAGGACTGATAACAGAATCGTTAAGCAAAAAGCTTATTGATGTCGGTGGATCGAATAATTTCTTAACAATACCAGAAAGGAACGGGTTCTTGATACCCATCCCTAGTAATTATGGGGTATCGTGTGTAGAACATTGAGGAAAAAATGAATTTCATCCATTTTGGAATAAGGCTGTAACATAATAAAATATGGAAATAGTGAAGTGTTGTGAATACTTTCCAGATGCACTGCACCATAGGAAATATTCTGAACACCAGCCATCATGGGGATGCTATATTCAGCTCTTGTTGTATGGCTGCTGGTTCAGTTGCAGTATGGTGGTGGGGAGCTTGATAATTAGAAGATCATGCCATTGCTGTAACTTGTCAAGTTTCTTTTTGAAGAAGCTTAAGCTGGAAGTATGAACTACTGTCTTCTTTCATGCCACGAGTTCTCCCTGAAGCAGGTGGTAGGATGAGAGCAACATCTTGTTAATCTTGTATGTTACCATTACATCACTCCTTCATCTCAGACATGCTAGGGTGGGCAGTTTTAAGTTCCTGAGCCATTGTTCATAAGACAAGGCTCATCGTCCTTGGACCACCTTTGCGGCCCCCACTGATGACCAATATAGTTGATTGTGATTCAGTTGAGGTGTGGACTCCAGATAAACTGAGCATATTCAATGTGAGGACAGGCTAAAACTTCATAAAGCACACAAAGTTCTTGACGGTCTTATTAATTTTGCTCTGAATGTGCCAGCTTCATTATATGTAAGAAAGCAAAGGTCCTTTATACATTTGCTCTGTTCCGCTGGAGGCGATATCAAAAGGTTAAAGCTGATTTGATTCCCTGTCAGACGAGAAAGTTACTCGGGTCTCTTGAGCAAACAATTAATCCCCAATTTGTTCCTGGTGTCCAGTTGAATGCATTGCGTGGTAGGACACAGTCATCAGTGCATTAATGAGACATCACGGTACTGTCTCTCTGTACGTGTGTGTGTGTGTGTGAACGCACGTGTGCTTCAGGCAAAATAGCAGCTGAAAAAGACAGTGATAGATGATTTTGTATTTGTGTCTAATAGTAGCCATGGATAAGTCCACAACTACCTCCTTGGAATAGTGTCTCGAAACGTTCCTTATATAGAGCTCTGGGACCAATATTTCACCTTGGTCTGTGATTTTAACTTTTCAGTTTTTCTCCAAATCAGATCACTTTGTGTTCAGCTGAACCTTAGTCATTCTACCAAGTTTCATCCAAATCAGAGAAACACAGACACAGAACCAAAAACAATACCTCCGCGTGCCTCGCCCTTTGGTGTGTGTAACAAGAAAGAAAATCAGAACAAGCATTACTCATGAGGTGCTCACGTCATCGAAAACCTGCCAAAATCTGTCTCGCTTTTAACCTTTGTGTCAGTGTAGAAACTTTGTACAATTTGTGAAAATTTAACTCAAATGAAGTTGAAAGGAAACACACAGTTCTTGTTCTGATGATTCAGTAATAGCATCTGGAACATTTTGTTGCTGTATGTCACAGAATTCTTAATAATTCATGGGGGGAAACGACCTTTACTGGCTTCCACCGGGGGGATGGAGATGGAAAAAGTTGGAGACTCACTGTTGCAGCATGCGGTAATACGTGTGGTTTTCTGTGTGGCGGTGATCCATCCATCCACCTTTTGCTCCAGTGTCTCCAATTCTATTCCCTGCAGTTTGGAGCCCAGGAGTGGTCCCTCGCAGAGACCAGAAGGGGCCCCGGCCAGGCGTGAGTACACAGCCACTGACCCATCTGGCCGCAGGGCCAGCAGGGAGTAAGCAGGATGCAGAGACCAAAAGCTTTGCACAAAGCTCCTGCAGAAGCAAAAGCCTGGCAGATCACACATGGCATGGAAAAGGTAGAAACGATGCAAGGCGACCACACGCCGAGCAGCTGTTACACTTAAGATTAAGATCACTAGTTGAATATTAGTGCGATTATGTAGAATAAAACTTTAAATCAGCTCTGATTCACCTCCAGCGATGTCGGCGGAACAGGTTGAGGTCGGTTCGACATGTTTACGATGTTAACGCAACCTCAGTGGTGCCGCAGAGCTCTTCTACAGCTGTGCAAATGTTTTTAATAACATCTCGAATGACACGTGTCTCCCACCCTCGCTGCCCGCTACTTGAGAATGTAGTGTGCACCTTTGCCATCACATTTCACTTGTTCTCCTTCACTCAAATATCCAACCCTCCAAAAGTCTGAGCTTTGAAATGCTTCTCTGACAGTCATTTGCCAGAATGTCTTCCGTTCTTCCACCGACCCTGGGATGAATCCAATTTATGAGATAAGAAGCAAAATGCAAATATCTAGTCCAAACATTCTCAATCTATTTCTGAATTACAGTCTCAGTTCAGACTGGTTATCACACATTCTAATTAGGAGTGTGACTTAAGAGGCTTCATTTCATTTCACTGATTCACTCGGGATCTTTACTACACACTCAATATCTCATAATTAATAGCTGGCTTTTGTATTTTTGTGTGTCACAGCTGAAGCCTGCCTGTCACCCAAAGATGTGCTGAGCTGATGCAAAGGAGATACATCACCGTGTGATTCTACTGCCACCTATCGATGCTGCCGCCGCCATCCGTCTGGTTCTGCTGCAGAGTTTTTGACATCCTCGGCAGCTCCGTGTCAAAGCGGAACATCTGCACGACAAGTGCAGTCAGAAGGCAAAATGTACAACAGCCTGCTCAGGGCAACAAGCACTATGACAGTTTAAAGCCACTCACGTGGAATTACTGAAGTCAATCACAAGGGGGCGCTCTGGTCATTGTCACTGTGCTGGCAGAAGCGAGACAGCCAACTTCATCATGTATTCTAAAGGAAAATCCAGTGAAGACATCAAGCACAAGGGCCATTTTACACTTTCCCTAAAAATCCTTTTTACCAAAACCAGTTTACCTAATCCTAATCTGGTGCCCACATGCCATGTTTTGTGCCCACTCCCTTTGTTTTGGTCTGCCATGGCAGCTGAGAGGTTTTCTGCAAATTATGTAACTGCTAAGAAGATAAAAGTAGTGTTTTTACTATTTTGACATTTTATTTCAGCTTTAGAAAGTCAGTTTTACATTTTGAAAGCATTATGTAATCGTTTCAGCTCAGGGTGGCTACCGCAGGATTCAACTGCATGTGTTTATTCTTAGTTTGTCTTCACTGTTCAAACTGTGCCCGTGACAGACAGGAAGGGTACGATGTGCTGTGGCCATTCTTAACATGGCAAACAGAAAAGAAAAAAATGACATAATATGCAACAACAAAAATTGCATAAACTGATCATGATCCGTTAAGTTATTTTGAAGTAATTCTTCAAAGCCTATTTAAAGGGAAATCTGGATCCAGAGCCGGTGTCGCAGACTGAACAGTCTGCCCCTAAAAATCGGTGCACCTTTTGCATCTGTGCATGTGTCATTTTGGATCACAGCAGCACATCTGAGACAGTCTCTTCACTCAAAGTGATCAAATAGATTAATGGGATTATTAACCATCAGATGATAAAGGTAAAACCTCTTAAATCATTCTAAAGTCAGTTTTAAGCAGAAACAAGGCTGTTGTAAGCAGGAACTCAACAAAATTCCGTGACTCTTTGAAATGACCGCATCAGCAAAGCAACTCGTTTAGCCGCAGCGCTCTGATCGCTTCCCCCACCTTTTATGTTGAAATATTGCTGAATTTATGTGGAAATGATTGTTGTACAAAAGCTTCAGATATCTGTCACTAAGACAGATGATGACGTGTGCAGTTTCAAGCAGAAATGAGGTGATAATCCTTGAACTGCGTTATCGGGGGGACTGATTTTTGGGGGGGACCGTTCGGTCTATGACATTGGATCACCTCCAAAATTCAGTGGAGTCTTCCATGCCATAATATCCATCTGTAGTGCAAATTTGGTGAGAATCCATGATTTAGTTTTGAAGTAATCTTTTATAGTATATATAAAGTGAAATCTTAATCCAGAATCCGAATCTGGATCCTGCTCACCTCCAAAATTCGAAGGAGTCTTCCATGGCCTAATATCTCCCCGTGGTGAAAACCTTGGTGCAGTAGTTTTGACATAATCCTGCTAACAGACAAACAAAGAAATAAACAGTGATTTTATTATGTCATGGCAGACGTTAAAACTTCATATTTATGTTACTCTGCCCAATTAGTTATGGCTTCTGAAAATCAAGGGACTGTATAAAAATGACTAATTCCTAAATGGTTAATGTGACAATTTTGTTCAACCTTTTGAATTGAAGCTCAAAACATCCTTTCAGCTCCATTGTGGTAACTTATAGTTGCAAAATTACAAAAATGACCCTGTCCAAATACTTATATAGCCAACTGCATGTGGCAAAGCTCTGGCTGGTCAAACAGGGGATGCAAGAGATTCAGTTGGTGGTTTCTACAGTTTAATTCCATGTTTTTGTGCTCTTTTTCCCCATCTCTGTGTATTGAAACGTCAATCATTTGCTGTAATTAAGTTGACATTCGGTATTTGTGGAAAAATGTGGTACCAGTGTTTCTTGAAAATAAGCCATTTACAAACTCACTGATGAATGACGATGACACTGGACTTATAACTAGGGCATCTCGCAATAGCTTGGTTGTAACATTGGCAATACACATGGTGCAAGAATATATTATGGCACAGACAGGAGCATTTCTCCAACCCACAGACTGTAGGTGTGTTGTACAGAGTGCAAAAGTGGTTGAGTGGGCATGTCTCAAGTTTAAAAAGACATCTCTGGCTTACATTTTGTACAGAATAACCGATTTCTGCATGCAGTCACAGAATTCTAAGGCAAAGACTAGTAATATTTAAATGCTTATAGGCAGGGGTGGTACAGTTAACCTCTTAAATAACCTCTAATTGTAAAGGTAACTCAACTAAAAACTTTTAGCCAAAGCTACCACTAACATTTAACATTTCAATTCTTATCTGCAAATATTTTGGATGTATATTTTTATTGACGTGTGTTTTAAATTTGCTTATTGTCTTAATTTATTCTCCATGTTTTTTTTATCTGACTGTGAAGCACTTTGGGGACTCACTGGGCTGTGGAAAGGGCTATATAAATAAACTTTGACAGTATATTGCTGCATTTCTCTTTCCCTCAATCCTGACAAGTCTCTGAGTTCCTGCTGCTGAAAAACATGCCCACAGTGTGATGCTGCCACCACTATGCTTCACTGTTCTTGATCACCTCCATGACTTAAGTCCCTTCTCCCCCAATCGCTGTTTAGATATGTGACCAGTTGTACAAGTAGAAAGAGTCCTGGTGGATCTGACCTTCTTTCATTTAGAGATTATGGAGGCCATTGTGCTCAGTGGGACCTTTAAAGCAGCAGAAATGTTTCTGTAACCTTCATGGCAAAGGCGGTCAATACTTATTTACATGTTTTTTTTTTTGGTTTTTTTTAAAGTTTTTTCATTGTTAGTAAATTCACCAAAAAAAAAAAAAAAAACTTTTTTTCACATTCTCATTATGGGGTATTGTGTGTAGACGTTTGAGGGAAAAAAATAAATTTCATCCATTTTGGAATAAGGCTGTAAGGGCCCTGTGTAGGGTGGCCTTCATTTTAGGAGAAATGGTGAAGAAAACATGTTAAAAATTCATGAAAATCCATCATGTCTAAGTGGTCTCCCAAGGCCCCACTGTTTTTTGCATAATTAGAAATTTCAGCGAGTCTTGTCCAGAATAACGCCAGTGTCATTACACTACGTAAGGATTTCTAGCCTTTCCAATTTGACTGAATTTAACCTTTGGTCAATATAAGCAAGAACAAAATGCATCAGAACCCAAATATGATGAACATTTATTAATTTAATTTTATCACTTTCTACAAATATACATTTTCGTTAATATTATTACACAAGTATTACAGCGATTATATGTTCCACTTTAACTTTTATTCAAACTTAATATTTTCCACTTAAAGTTTAACATTAAACTGTAGAACCAATGGCCTATTAGTTATTGAACCAGTATAGGTGACAACATTAATAATGTAACAAATAAGACTATTATTGAAAAAGTAACATGAAAGAACCATTTTTGTAGTACATTAATATCTAAAATATAGGAAAACTCTTTAAATGCTGAAAGAATCAAACAATTTAAAGTTACTCTTAGCATGCAGTCATAATATGAGAACAACTTTTAACTGAGGTGTTTCGGATTGTCTCTAGTTCAGACATGCATGAGTAATCAAACAGTAACAGACTGAATTCACATGAGTTATTGCATCTGTTGGGACTAGTTTTCAGTGGTGCTCAACCACCTGGTACAGCAGTTGTTGCTGCTTGTCACTTTTAGGCAGGATTTCATTGAAATCAGCTGCACCTTCTGAAAGAACAGTTAGCAAATGTTTTAGATTATTACAATAAACATAAGTGATTATATACTAAGAATATTATTATAATAATTTGTAGTTCACACTAACATTCTAAAGCATTGAATAATTTAGTAGTGTTCAATGATTATGATATCAAAATATGATTTTCATGTCCATACCTGCATACCGCTTTGTTGTGTGTGACCTCTGAATGTCTATGCTTTCTTCATGAAAAACACTGTGGTTGCAATATCAAGCATGGATCTCTTCAGATGGGTAGGATACACGGTGCACTTCAGCTGGGAGGTTGGATTCCATTCAGCATGAGCTCTCACCCTGTGCATGTGTGTGAGATCCGGCTGATCCACTACCGAACTGTTCCAAATCTCTCATGCTTGAGACTGGATCGCTTGAAGTCTATTTGACAGGCCATTGAGCTTTTGAGAGATGATTTTGCCTCAGTTTGTAATTGATATTTTACAGACCTGATGAAAACTGACCTTTTGTGATAGTTTTGGACAAAGACTTCATATGCGCCAAATCCTATTGAATTATACTGATCTTTAATGCCTCTGGGAGACCACTTTCAAAGTTCAAAGTTCAAAAGGTTTATTGTCATATGTACAGTAAGAAACGTATTTCCCTGTACAATGAAATTCTCTTCTTTGCTGCTCTCACCGGGTGTCTATAATAATAGCCAAAATAGGCATTAAAAAAATAAATAAATAAATAACTAAAATAATGTGCAAATAGCAAGATTCAAGTATTAACAGTTAACAGTAAGGTAACAGTAAGGTGCAGTAACAGTGTAAAGTGACCCCAGGGGGTCTGCTCAGTCCTTAGCAGCATTCAGCAGTCTGATGGCAGTGGGGTAGAAAGAGTTTTTGAAGCGGGTGGTTTTGCATTTCACACTCCTGAATCTCCGTCCTGAAGGCAGCAGTGTGAACAGTCCGTGTTGGGGATGTGTAGGGTTTTTTATGATGGCGGCAGCTCTGTTGTGGACTCTCCGATGGTAGATGCTCTGCAGAGATGGTAGTGGCGTCCTCGTAATCTTTGATGCGGTCTTCACTACTCTCTGCAGGCGTTTGCGGTCATTCACCATTGAGCTGCCATACCACGCAGTAATCGAGGTGGTGAGAATGGACTCAATAATGCAGCTGTAGAAATTGCTGAGAATCTTGGGTGACATGCCAAGCGTTCACTTATTGGATTGGTTTAAAATTTCACAGGAATTGTTTTTTCAATGATTCTCACAAAATAGGGGGGTGTGCAATATCAAATAAAAATAAAAAAAATTCCTATACATTTTCCAGCCACCCTAGGGCCCTGTCACACTTTGAGGATTTAGCCAGTCTATGCGGATGTATGAAAAATATGGCAAATACGAGGGCTGTCCGTAAAGTATAGGTCCTTTTTATTTTTTTCAAAAACTATATGGATTTCATTCATATGTTTTTACGTCAGACATGCTTGAACCCTCGTGCGCATGCGTGAGTTTTTCCACGCCTGTCGGTGACGTCATTCGCCTGTGAGCACTCCTTGTGGGAGGAGTCGTCCAGCCCCTCGTCGGAATTCCTTTGTCTGAGAAGTTGCTGAGAGACTGGCGCTTTGTTTGATCAAAATTTTTTCTAAACCTGTGAGACACATCGAAGTGGACATGGTTCGAAAAATTAAGCTGGTTTTCAGTGAAAATTTTAACAGCTGATGAGAGATTTTGAGGTGATTCTGTCGCTTTAAGGACTTTTCACGGTGCGAGACGTCGCGCAGCGCTCTCAGGCGGCGTCATCAGCCTGTTTCAAGCTTAAAACCTCCACATTTCAGGCTCTATTGATCCAGGACGTCGTGAGAGAACAGAGACGTTTCAGAAGAAGTCGGTTTCAGCATTTTATCCGGATATTCCACTGTTAAAGGAGATTTTTTTAATGAAAGACGTGCGGACGGGTCCGCGCGTCGGGACGCAGCTGACGCGGCGCGGCGGCACAGGAAAAACACCTCCGTGTTGATAACCATTTGTTAAAATCCAGTTGGCTTTTGATGGCTTTCAGTGGAGTGAGTATATGAGAAATTGTTTATCAGCTGGAGATGTTCCAACTTGTCCTTAAGGCTTCCAGCAGAGGTGTTTTTCCTGTGACGGAGTGTCGCGGCGGCTGCGAGCTGACGCTGCAATCCGCCCGCACGTCTTTCATTAAAAAAATCTCCTTTAACAGTGGAATATCCGGATAAAACGCTGAAACCGACTTCTTCTGAAACTTGTCTGTTCTCTCACGACGTCCTGGATCAATAGAGCCTGAAATGTGGAGGTTTTAAGCTTGAAACAGGCTGACGACAGTGCCTGAGAGCGCTGCACGACGTCTCGCACCGTGAAAAGTCCTTAAAGCGACAGTATCACCTCAAAATCTCTCATCAGCCGTTAAACGTTTCACTGAAAACCAGCTTAACTTTTCGAACCATGTCCACTTCGATGTGTCTCACAGGTTTAGAAAAAATTTTGATCAAACAAAGCGCCAGTCTCTCAGCAACTTCTCAGACAAAGGAATTCCGACGAGGGGCTGGACGACTCCTCCCACAAGGAGTGCTCACAGGCGAATGACGTCACCGACAGGCGTGGAAAAACTCACGCATGCGCACGAGGGTTCAAGCATGTCTGACGTAAAAACATATGAATGAAATCCATATAGTTTTTGAAAAAAATAAAAAGGACCTATACTTTACGGACAGACCTCGTACGTACACTGGATACATTCAATAAGTTATATAGCTGTCACACCATGATGATTTAGCTCTGTTTCTGGGTTGGTACTGCAGGGTATGGTACGGGTTGGAACAATTAAGTCTGGCTTGGTTTGCGTTTCCGAACCCTTTTGTCTGGCAGGTGGAACACGTAAATATTGAGGAACACTTACACTGTTGAGTGCACTTACACTGTTGTGTGGACTTACACTGTTGTGTGGCCTTTCCCTTCCACACAGAGGCCAAGCAGTAATTTAATTACATCCGCCAAGGATGTAATTAAATTACAGGCATTTATTTATTTGTCTGTCTACTAGCAGGATTACGTGAAAAACACTGCACGGATTTTGACGAAACTTTCACCACAGATAGATATTAGGTCATGGAAGAACCCATAAAATTTTGGAGTTGATCCGGATCCAGATTCTGGATCAAGTTTCACTTTATATAGGGTTTGAAGGATTACTATTAGCAGGATTACGTTAACACTACTAATTTTCAACACAGATACATATTAGGCCATGGAAGACTCCTTTAAAGTTTGGAGGTGATCTGGATCTGGATTCTGGATCAAGTTTCACTTTATGTAGTTTTTGAAGGATTCCGCCAAAACTACTTCACGGATTCTCACCAAATTTTGACCACAGATACATATTAGGCAATGGAAGACTCCATTAAATTTTGGAGGTGATCCGGATCTGAATCCTGGAGCAGGCTATCACTTTATATACACTTTGACAGATTACATCAAAACTACTTCACGGATTCTCACCACATTTTCACCACAGATAGATATTAGGCCATGGAAGACTCCACTGAATTTTGGAAGTGATCCAGAGCCGGATTTATTTTCATTGTGTGCAGAATACTGAAGAATTGACTGATGTCAGTGATAAATGCTAATGTGAATCAATGAGACAGTGTGACTCTTTCAAGTTTCAAAATAAGTAAATTTTCTTGTGGCATAAAGCACTTGCATCCTCTGGTTCAGGTTGAAAACCTAAACACATAGGGGCTTCTTTAAAAACGCTACATTTCTTCAGCCACAACAAGGAATTAAAGAATTTTCAGCTGTCGTTTTCCAAAATCAGGAGGCTTTCTGTGTATACATTTTTGTCAAGCTGTGATAATGAATAGGTAAGATTAAGACTTTATATTTACTCTGTGTTAATATTTGTAAGTCTGAACTGTTCACATGAGGACAGTTCAGATAGCATCACCAGTTATCCATCTTCATGATGAAGTGGTATAGAGGAGGATTAAAGAAGACCTGAAAGTTTAGCTACAAATTGCCAGAAGGTACATATGAGATGCAAGTCTGGATTTGATCTGTTTTGGTGAAAGAAAATTCTTCTTCACTCTACTCCACTATGAAGCAAAATGCAAAGCTTGCACTGTGCACAATTTCTCCAATCACAGCCACATAAGCCCCTAACTTCTCCTGGGTTGTCTGGGTGTCTTGGTGGCTTTCCTCACTCACTTCTTCACTCACTCACTCACTCACTCACTCACTCACTCACTCACTCACTCACTCACTCACTCACTCACTCACTCACTCACTCACTCACTCACTTCTTGCACAGTCACTCAGTTTTTGAGAACTGTCTACTCCATGCAGATTTACCATAAAGTGCCATACTGTTTGTATTTATTTGTAATTGATGTAAATAAAGTCTGAAACATATTCAGTGGCAGCTTTACCATCAGAGAGCCTCGTCCACAACGACCACAAAAGACTCCAAGCTGTCATTGATGTTAAAGGGGGCAATACATGTTATTAAGAACAGGGGTATGTAAACCTTTGGTCAGATTCATTTGGGTAGTTTGTATTGTCATTATTATTTAAAAAGAGTAAACCTGGTTGTTTGACAATAAATGGCTTCACCCAACTAACCATGAGTGAAAAAAAAGTTTTTGTGTTACCATTCATATTCTCTGAAAAATGGCCAAAAAAAAAAAAAAAAAAAATTCCGCCAGGGTATGTAAACTGTTGAGCACAACTGTGTTTGCATGAGCTCGGCAATATTTTCACCGAGAAAACCTGCCTCTCGAGGTAAACTGCCTGGATACCGACCTTGAGAATAAGCTCCAACAGAAACAAACATCCAGTTTTAGTGTTGACAAATGTTTTGTCCATTAAAATTTACTAAAAAAAAAATTGTTAGCTGACATAGGTAGCAGACATTCGCTGAAAAGCCAACCAGACAAAAAAAAAAAAAAAAAAAAAAAAAAAATGGTTAGCTTCACTATTTAGCTGCTTGCTACTTCAATGAATTGTGCCCACCCACTGCTTACAGGTAGGTACAAAAGAGACGAGTTAGATTAATAGGTAAAACTGGATGAAATGTTAGTAAGGATGAACACCAACAACACATTAATCTATTCTAATGTGGAAGTAAACCCAAAGCGTCAAGGAATCTGTGGTGAAAATGCACTGTGCTCTTGTCAAAGCATGAGTGAACAATGCATCAACAACTGTCAAAAGAATGGCTTTGGTCACCCTTGAATGAACCATCATAGCATCAGCGCTGCTCTACAGAATGTGAGAGATTAGTCACCGTTATTGATTTTTCTCCAAGCCATGCATGAACAAAGTCACAAAGAAAAACTGCTGACTGAAATTGCACCGAAGGACTTATTTTATGTTTCACATTGGGTGGGTGTTCCTCGCGGATTCCTAAGTGTACATATATCACATCTTACCGAAATCCAGCCATCAGTTTCATTTAAGGTCACTGCAACAGACTGTGCCAAGAATGCAACAGTGTAAATACAACTCTGAACCTTTGATATACTGCTGTATTTATAACCAAATACAGTAGGGGCCCATTTGTACATTGTATACCACTACAACTCTATCTACAAGTAATATGTCTTCAGATTTAGAAAGGTGCGTGAAAACAGAAAGTCCAAAGAGCTCAGTGCAAATCTGAGAAAGTGGGTCAAAGATAGAAGTCGGAAATGTCACCGGTCTCATTTGTATATGGAACTAAGACCCTGCCCCAAAATTGATACCTTCAAGCTTGATGAGTTGGCAGCACACCACATTAACAAAGTAAAAAAAAAAAAATTAAAAAAAAAATTAAAATCTCCTGCAAGAAAGTTTTGTTGTTAAATGAGAAAGATTGAGTTGTTTGGCTAAATGATGAGCGTTATGGTTGGGAGAAGGGTGTGCGTCCACTGGTACTAACCTCTTTATATTATGTGATGGTGTATATTACAACCCCTAACTGATTTTAAAGTTCACAAATAAATGTAACGCTTTCAAAAAGCTAACAAACCACATCCAGTTTTGTTCAATTTATAAAATAATGATTGTGTTGACATACAGTATAATTACCTTTAATTGTACTGCTGTCGGGCAGCACGGTGGCTTAGTGGTTAGCACTGTTGCCTCACAGCGAGAAGGTCATGGATTCAATTCCCGTGGCCTTTCTGTGTGGAGTTTGCATGTTCTCCCCGTGTTTGCGTGGGTTTCCTCCGGGTACTCCGGTTTCCTCCCACATCCAAAGACATGCAGGTTAGGTGGATTGGACTCTTTAAAATTGTCCTTAGGTGTGTGTGTGGGTGTGTCTGTGTTTGTTTGTCTATTTGTGGCCCTGCGACAGACTGGCGTCCTGTCCTGGGTGTACCCCGCCTCGTGCTCTATGACTGATGGGATAGGCTCCAGCCCCCTGCGACCCTTAATTGGACTAAGCGGTAGAAGATGAATGAATGAATGAATGAATGAATGAACTGCTGTCTATAAATCTGCTGAATAGAAAAATCAGCAAATGATGGTAATTCATCAAAATTAAATGGGCTTTTTTTTTTTTTTTTAAATTGTCACACTTTTGTAAGCCTGCATAACTTCAATATGCCCTTGTTAATAATATGCAGTAGACATGAATGCAGCCGGTCTGCTCTGTGTCAGCCTGATCCCGTCAGATCTCAGAAGCTAAGCAGTGCAGGACCTGGTTAGTACTTGGATGGGAGACCTCTTTGGAACACCAGCGGCTGTGTGTTTCTCCAGGTAAAACTGGAGTTACGTCAGGAAGGGCATCCGGCGTAAAACTTGTGCCAATTACCAATGCGGATCTGGCTGTATCCGCTGTGGCGTCCCCGAACAAAACCGGGAACAGCCGAATGAATAACAACATATGTCGCAGACATGAATGAGTGAAGCTCATCAGCATCTCACCATGTCATTTAGGTTCTTCAGACTTTATTTTGAATAAATGCTTCAGGGGAGCACTTGGAATTTCACATTTTAATTGTTTGTGCCATTTTAAATACAAGAAATACAAAAAAAAATAAAGAATTAAAATTTATAAAATTATATTCCTCAAACTGAAAGAAAATCTCTAAAACTTGATAAAACCTGTAAATAATAATCAGTTTTATTGCCAGTTTTCTTTAGACAAGTCAGGGGATGGAAACATGAACATTTCCAAGTTACTGAATATGTCTTGGACTTTATTTACATCAATTATGAAGAAATACAAAAGTTTCTTTCACCAAAACATCAAATCTAGGCTTTCATCTCAAATGTACTTTCTGTCAAACTGGAGATGGATTTCATATTTTCAATTCATTTATATGAAGTTGTAGAGATTTGCTTTCAGTTTGAGTTGGCTGCAAAGAAACCTGCACCCTTTTGGCTCTTGCTGGAACAAGTTGCCCACCCCTGGTCTAAATTAAAAGATGCTCCAATCATATAGAAAACCTACCACATTATTTGCCTCATCATAAACATTCCAAAAAAAAAAGGTAGAATTTGGACAATGTATGACTGAATGTTATGGAGTTATGAGGTAAAAGCAGCAAGAATGGTGACAAAGGTCAGTTTCAGTTTGCACAGGGGTCAAAAGTTAAAGTTGCTGCATTAATTTTGCTCCAGCTGTATTCAATGCTTGTATCACCACTTGAAGGATTGTTTCAGTTATCAGCTGCACTAATAAGCTAACAGAGAATGAACCAGCTGCTGTCTGTTAGTTTAAACATATTTGTATATAAGGCAACCCTAATTAAAGGAGAAATGCTGCTTTCAGTGGCGGCTGGTGAAAAACAGTCTTGGTGGGGCTGCTGTGCCAATAGATTCCCTTGCCTTGTCCAGTACAGTCATATTCAAGTGAACAGTTGGAAAATTACTACAATTCCACAATAATCAATTCATGTCCTTCTCAAAATCAGCAGTTTTACAGATAAAGTTAACCATTTACAGCTATATTAGGCCCCATTTCTACTTCGGAAAGGAACAGTATCATATACAACACTCAAGTTCTTGAGCAAAGAACATTTCACCATTTGACACCAGTTACACACATAGTACACCAAACTATACTGCACTGCCATTACCTTCAGACAAACAGATCCTGGGGTTCACAATGACACCGACCTTAACAAAATAGAAAATATCACCAAATTTACACTCTTTCAAAATATGGAAAAATTCTTCAATTGACAAAAGAACATTATGTACATACGACAATGTTCACACCACCGAGAGAGAGAGAGAAAGTGTTCGTGCGTGTGTGTGTGTGAATGAGTGTGAGTGAGAGCGAGCGAGAGAAAATTAAGGTTATATTTTGCATGAACATTACTGAGTGGAATGGAGGCAAACTAAAGAAGCTTGAAAAACTTAAATTAAATAACTTGACTAACTAATAACACCAAAACCTTTAAATTAAATTGGTTAAAATGAATTAACAGTGTAGAGGACAAAGCAAATGAAGTTTACAAAACCACTTAATTAAATGCGTTGCTAAACTTGGGTTTGTCTTACTATAAGTGTCTTGTGTGTACTCAGTGGCTGAGTTAGAATTTCTTTAAAAAACATGCAAATTGCTATTTTAGGGTTTTGTTTTGTTTTTAAACTGACCGAATAATTTGTTTTAGAGTGTGGAATACTCCAAAGAATATTTCACTTCTGTGAACTGATCCTCATAACGTGTAAAGTGAAATCAAAATACCAGCAAGGCTGCAGCTTTGAACACCGTTACAAACAGCCCCGGCCTCCCCTATTACCATTATAACTGGTCTGCTGTCCCAATAAAGATCACAGCTTTGACCCCCTAAAACAAACAAACAAAAAAACATCACTCATTAATTTTATCTTAAATTTTCATCCTCGTTTCCACACCAGGAGCAACATTCGGGAATAAATCCGAGCAGCTCGTCAGCTCACCTGAGCTGAAGTGGATCCAGAGGAGTCAGTCCGCAGCTGGCAGAGGTGGATGCGCTCCTTTCCACCACGCAGTAAAGAGCGCAGATCAGCAGCCTCCGTGACGTGTGCGCGCTGACAGTGTGAATGAAGCCTGACACGGTTTATAACGAGTCAGACAAACGGCTCTCCTCCAACCGGGATGTGCAATTGTCATTAAACCACGAGAAAGATCTGATGTGCGCACCTCCATGCGCCTCCAAAAGGATCCCCGCCAAACTTTGTTGTCATTGATTTGATTAGTTTTGTCCCATTTTAAACCTCCGAAGAGTTGTTCAACTTACTCCAGCAAAACACACGGAGACAAAATAAAAATAAATAAATATAACCCAAACATCGTCGTCACCATCATCTCTTCCTGCCTGACTGACAGCAGCAGCTGCAGCATCACGTATATCACTGACTGTAATCTAACGTTCCCGCATTTTTGTAGCAAGGGCTAAAATTCCGGCGCCCCAAAGCCATTAATTTTGGCAATGTTGATTTGCCAAATATTTATTAATTTTCCCTAGCAACTACATACAATTGGTTATTTCGCTGCACTTCAAGGGCGCTTTGAATGACCGCCCAAGACGAGGAATGATACGTTCTCTGCTTCTGTCGGTGGAAATGCACTGTTGAATGAGAGTCAGTTGGAGGAAGTGTTGTTTTAATCATTCATATTACATGTAGGCACATACTATTAAGTAAAACTGACATTAATAATACTTTTTAAATATATATATATATATATATATTATGACTTTTCCACTCCACATCTAGGAGGGCAGCGCCCGAGCGCCCCCTATGGGCCAGCTGCCACTGGCTGCTTTTGATTTCCCGCAAGATTCCATGGGATCTCGTCTGTCAATTCAGGAAGTGTTTGAAATTTGAACATTTCCTGTTTTACTGTGGATTTGAAAATTGGTACTTCCTGTTTAGGACGCCCTGTACCAAGAGTGAGCTTTGCGCCGCTGCACGACGCTTCGCTCATAATAGGACTAATGGACCCTAGGACTAGTGGGAGGTTCCTGGGAGAAGTAAAGGAGAGGCATTTAAACCTAATGCCACGTTCAAACCGGTCAACATGTGAGCGACGGCGGCGACAGGTTCCCATGTAATCCCTATGGAAGGACGCGTTGTGGCGCCACAAAAGTTCAAGCCACGCAATGCGACGCGATGGACGCGAATGAAGCGATTGGCACGTTTGTGGCACGATATCGTGTCGTATTGCCCTCCTCCCCAAGTTGAAAAATCTGAATTTCTTCATCTTGTAGCATCGCGATGACCAATCAGGGACTGGATATGTAGGGACATGGAGATGTCTGGAGTTTCTGTCTCTGGCAGGCAGCCTGTGAATAGGACTTGTGTCCCTTTTGTCCTTTATTTCACAATTATGACAGAGTTTGAGGGGAGAGCGAGCAGCAGCAGCGGCAGCCAGTTTTTTTTTTTTTTCATGTGCCTGCGCGAACAAATCGTCCATGAAGATTATTTTATTAACTACACAGATGTAAACCAGTCACCATTTGTTTTATTATAATAAAATAAATGGTGACTGGTTTACCCTCTGGGGTCCGAGGGCATTTTTTGTACCGTTCACTGGAATAAATGTTTTATTATTGCTGTTAACAGCTCTCCCTGCATCCCACAATCAAGTTTTATGTCTCCTTTTTTTCAGGACAACCTGTTCTTTCATAATATACAAAAATATAAACGCAACACTTTTGGTTTTGCTCCCATTTTGTATGAGATGAACTCAAAGATCAAAAACTTTTTCCACATACACAATATCACCATTTCCCTCAAATATTGTTCACAAACCAGTCTAAATCTGTGATAGTGAGCACTTCTCCTTTGCTGAGATAATCCATCCCACCTCACAGGTGTGCCATATCAAGATGCTGATTAGACACCATGATTAGTGCACAGGTGTGCCTTAGACTGCCCACAATAAAAGGCCACTCTGAAAGGTGCAGTTTTATCACACAGCACAATGCCACAGATGTCACAAGATTTGAGGGAGCGTGAAATTGGCATGCTGACAGCAGGAATGTCAACCAGAGCTGTTGCTCGTGTATTGAATGTTCATGTCTCTACCGTAAGCCATCTCCAAAGGCGTTTCAGAGAATTTGGCAGTACATCCAACCAGCCTCACAACCGCAGACCACGTGTAACCACACCAGCCCAGGACCTCCACATCCAGCATGTTCACCTCCAAGATCGTCTGAGACCAGCCACTCGGACAGCTGCTGAAACAATCGGTTTGCATAACCAAAGAATTTCTGCACAAACTGTCAGAAACCGTCTGCTTGCTCGTCGTCCTCATCGGGGTCTCGACCTGACTCCAGTTCGTTGTTGTAACCGACTTGAGTGGGCAAATGCTCACATTCGCTGGTGTTTGGCACATTGGAGAGGTGTTCTCTTCATGGATGATGCGAAGGAGATGTGTTGCACTGCATGAGGCAAATGGTGGTCACACCAGATACTGACTGGTATCCCCCCCCCCCCCCAATAAAACAAAACTGCACCTTTCAGAGTGGCCTTTTATTGTGGGCAGTCTAAGGCACACCTGTGCACTAATCATGGTGTCTAATCAGCATCTTGGTATGGCACACCTGTGAGGTGGGATGGATTATCTCAGCAAAGGAGAAGTGCTCACTATCACAGATTTAGACTGGGTTGTGAACAATATTTGAGGGAAATGGTGATATTGTGTATGTGGAAAAAGTTTTAGATCTTTGAGTTCATCTCATACAAAATGGGAGCAAAACCAAAAGTGTTGCGTTTATATTTTTGTTGAGTATATATATATATATATATATATATATATATATATATATATATATATATATATATATATATATATATATGCTTTTGTTGTGTTTTATAAGTGTAATTATGGTGTACAATCAGAAATAAGAAAGGAAAAAAGCGGTAAATAATTTTCCACACATATTTATTCAAAACACAGCAAACTATAATAAACAACTGTTTTGACACTTTATAAAGGTAATTTGAGGTCTTGTGTGAAAGACTGGACAACAAACAAGTTCAAACAAACACAAATGCGCATTTTGAACAATATATACAAAATGGTCTAAGTGTTTTGTTTGTCTTCAACTCAAAGCAATTCCTGTCTGCTATTACATAAAGGTCACACCACAAATTTCTATTTCTACTGTGTTTTGGAGTCTTCTGTCTGACTCTGCAAGCAGCTTTCATTTCACACTTTGGCTCCTTGCAGTCTGAGGAGCGGCCCCTCTCCCTCACCTCTTTGATATGGTAAACAGTGCTTTACGCCAGAGGGAAAGAGCCACAGAGTAATCCAGTAACATTCAAATGCAAACTAGTGGACCAATCCTGATAGTTACACACTTTGTTTGAGCATGTGAGATTGTCATGCGAGGCTCTCCATCTGCTTTCACTTTCGCTGTGCGTAATGGCGCAGGGTGCATTGGAAGAGTTAGGGGGCTATTCAAATGGGCCAACTGGTAAGATATCACTCCTGAAAATGATCTTTGGTTTATCACATGAGATAAATTTGCCCTACGATTGGATTTTGGAAAACCAATGTGACGGTGAACCAATTCCAATTGGACACTCACATTCCGCACGTCACAGCTTCTATGAGGAGTACAAAGATGGCCGACGGTGGATCGAAAGTCCACGGAGTTAACCTTTCAGCAAAAAAAAAAAAAAAAAGTTTCTATCTCATATCATTAAAAAGTTATTTATAATTTAGTAAAGCTTGGTCCCAGCCATCGTATACGACAGCGTCGGCCCCAGAGGGTTAATTGTTCACATGTGTGTGCACGAACGGAACAGGAGGTCCTCAAACTGGGTCCTAGAGAGGCAGAAGTACCACTGAAAGCGACCGTCATCCAGACGCAGCTCCTGCAGCAAACAATGAAACTCCCTGGATTGGGAACGTCTCATAAGGATGTTGTGAACCCAGGGACGACGCAGCTGGCGACGTTTGTCAGCTTTCCACAACAAATGCAGCACAGCAACTCGCTCTGTGTGATCAAGGTCGGGGCATGTTGACTTGACGGCGAGCGGAATGGAAGCTCCTCCTATTTGATGATGCATTGGAGCGAATTTTCGCAGCGAAAGCAGAGCGACCGGGCGATTGTGGCACATCCATCGCCAGGTGAGGGATGTGAATTTGTGGCGTCGCGTGTCATCCGGTGTGAATGCGGCATAAGACATGTTTACTGAAAAGCATTGTGGTGGGAACATCGTGCTCTGGGGCCATTTTGCTGCATTGCATAAAGCAGACAAAATAATGAAGGTTGACTTCAGAATTTTTCAGCTAAACCTCAAACCAACAGCTAGATCCTTGGTTCCCAACATGGGCCCCAAGGGGTCGTAAGCTTTTGTCTGCTCTAAGATTGTCTAAATTAGAAGTGCTCATTGCATGAAGTTTTAACAGCTCACTTCCTGGATGCGCGTTGACATCACAACTCTGTCCGGTTAGAGAGACGCAGTTTTGTTCAACAAGAACTGTCAAGAAACTTTCTCATGTGTGGTTGGAGCTGTGTGGAGGTAGGAATAGCCTTTTGAACGCTTGAATAACAATGTCAGTCGCACAAAGAAATCAAATAATAGTGAAAACATGTTCATTTGTGCCCAGAATGTTGGTATTTTGCTCATTGAACTTTCCTAGCAATGAAGCCCTGGTCACACGGCACTAACAAAGGACGCCAAAACAAAACAATAAATCTGCACGTTCTTATGCCGTCTCTGGCTGGAGAGGCTGTGCAAAAGCTGGACGACGGCTGAATGATGTCTCTGAAAGTCAACACAAGTCCAGATTTCTTGTTTTGTTTCGGCTTCAGTGTCCTTCGTGCCGTGTGACCAGAGCTTTACATCGATATTCACACCACTGCAACACTCCTTCTCATTCCTCGTGGTTTAACAACGACAACAAAATTACTTCCAATGGCCATTTCACTCCCTGGAAATCTGGCAGGTGAGCAGGTGTTTCTAATGATGCCAAGCACACGAGCGAGAGGCTCACTAACTACCATCTTCGTTTCAAGATAGCAGTGCAACTTGAAAATTTCCCATTAAGATGCCATTTGATTGACCAAAGAATTTACATGTTTATTTTGTTTGCATTCCTCCTGTAAAATGAAGCTTTTGCCTGTTTAGAATGAAAGATTTTACTTTATCATACATGCACTCATTTTATTTGAAACTGCTGCATAATGTTCTACAGTACAGTTGTCCTGTTCAACTTGACAAAAATATTTCAACCAAAATTATTCTTTCTTCACATCTCTTGAGTAAAAAGGACTATTTAAGCCTGAAACAATGCTGAACGTTTTTCCCCCTTATCACATATTACAACAGAAATCTGCCCCATACTCATAAACCAGCCCTCATGAGGTACAAGAAAAAAATAGGGCTGATACATCATACACTTGTCTTATCAATTTTACTGCCCTGGAAACTGCGGCAATAAAATCAGGGCGATACAAATCTTAAAACAGGGCTATACACAAAAAGACATTACAAATACCAGGTTATGTATCGCCCTGCTTTTCATCCAATCAGGAGCTCCCATTTCTCGGCCCCATTTTGTGTTACCCTGGTGACAAGTGCAGGATCCTCATACAGGATCCAGATCATTTCATTCAACCAAGATGTCTAATCAAGGTAAGAGAGTTTTAGCCTCCCTGGCAGGGAGAATTCTACAACTTGAGTCTCATACTGAAGCAGTCCCGGCGCCAGAAAAAAAATATTAAGGGGGCGATGAGTTTATCACGGGGGGGGTCGCCCCCCCAAAAAAGTGCGCACCGGAGGAGACGTGCCTCTGAGCGTGCGTAATGAATTGGGTGCGTTCCTGGAAAGCTCGTGTATTTAGGCTACACCGTTGTAAGAGACTGACTAAGAGTAAAGAGTGATGACAGTATTTTTTTTTAATTATTATTTGAACGTATAGACCCTCGGTCAAGTGATCTCCTGCATACCACACAGAGCCGGTGTTCTGTCGAGATGAGGTGCGCCAACTTTCGACACTCTGAGCTGTGACGTACCTTTGTGTTGTCCAATAGGAACGACGCGTTGGGCCAAAACACGGAAGACTCGTGGCAGAAACCACTGATCTGTACAAAATGGATCGGACCAATCCGATTGGTGCAGAAACCACTGATCTGTACAAAACATTAATGTGTGACAGGACTGCTCATTTATAGAGCAGTTTTCTGAAGAAAAATAATTGGAAATGTTTTTTTGTTGTTGTTTGTTACCTCAAAATTTCTGATTACTGTTAAAAAAAAGTTTAGAACACTTGTAATTAAAATAGCTAAATAAATCAATAAATGGTTCTTTAGAAACCTTTCATCTGTAAATTAAAACCACCTGGTATTTCAGATTAGATAATTTCTTGTTTAACATAAGGAACCTCAGATATTTACTTTTAGACAAATAAAATAACATGGAAACTTGTATATTTTTTAAGTCTGGTAGATTATTTATATCTCATTTCAACCAGAAAAACAAACACTAAATAAATACAAATGTTTATTATAAATGCAAAAGGAAATAATTTAACAATGACTGCAGTGTGATTATAAAGTAGGATTTCTGTGACATAAACCTCATGAATTTTTTTAATAGTCATTTAAACTTGTAATTTCGTCAAAATATGTAATTGCCTTTAATGTTATCAGGACAGAGTCATTTCTAAAATATGAATTTGAGCACAATAAGTGGAGAGCTTCTACTTGTGCAAATGTCTTTTGACTTTGATTCATGGACATTTTTAATGATTCGTTCATTTATTGTTAAAATATAAAATGAAACAGCTTTTTAAAAAATAATACGAGGTCTATTAGAAAAGAAACCGACCGTTTTATTTTTTTTAAAAACTATATGGATTTGATTCATGTTTTTACGACAGCCAAGCTTGAACCTTCGTGCGCATGCGTGAGTTTTTCCACGCCTGTCGGTGACATCATTCGCCTGTGAGCACGCCTTGTGGGAGGAGTGGTCCAGCCCCCTCGTCGGATTTTCATTGTCTGAGAAGTTGCTGAGAGACTGGTGCTGTGCTTCATCAAAATGTTTTCCAAAACTGTGAGGCACATCCGAGTGGACACCATTCGAGAAATTAAGCTGGTTTTCGGTGAAAATTTTAACAGCTGATGAGAGATTTTGGATTGTTTCTATCGCTGTAAGGACTTCCCACAGAGCGGGACATTGCGCAGCGCTCCAAGGCGACGTCGTCATCCTGTTTCAAGCTGAAAACCTCCAAATTTAAGCCTCTGTTGACCCAGGACATCGTGAGAGAACAGAGAACTTTCAGAAGAGGTCGGAATCAGCAGTTTATCTGGACATTCCACTGTTAAAGGAGATTTTTTTAATGAAAGACGTGCGGACGGATTGGTGCGTCAGCTCGCAGCCAGCGCGGTGCGCCCGCCGCAGGAAAAACACCTCTGTGTTGATAACCATTTGTAAAATCCCGGCGGCTTTTCGTGGCTTTCAGTTGAGTGAGTATCTGAGAAATTGTTTAACAGCAGGGCATGTTCCAACTTGTCCTTAAGGCTTCCAACGGATGTGTTTTTCCTGTGGCGGGCATGTCTGTCTATGTATCATGCCCCGATGTATCTGTATGTACTTGTATACAGATACATCGGGGCATGATGCATAGACAGACGTGATAAGGTATACATATCACCCAGCTTTAGCAATATGTATGTTTTTGAGCCTGTATGTATAATACTGAACGTGTATTGAATTTAAAGTGTAGGTGACACCAAAAAAGTGCACAAATAATCACTAAAAATGATGAAATGTTGAGCCCTCAGCCGCGGCCATATTGTTGCTTCGTCATCACGAGAACTGCACATGCTGATTCAAGCCCAAATCAACTGCAAACACAGCGGAGGTCAAGCTGTTTTTGGACTATTTTTTTTTTCTAGCTTGGAGCTTTCTTTTTTTTAAAGTCCAGTCTGAAGGTGATTCTGAAGAAACTGTGGGGAACACAGCCTTGTGGTTTTGAGCCTTAGACCACAATGAAGGAGAAGAAACCTTGGAGGGAAACCTTCAGTCTAACAACAGTGATGATAATGGCAGAGTTCAGAACACAGAATGGGGATTATATAAAAAAAAAAAAAATAATGGCAGGCGATGTCGGCACGCCAGTAGAGATGATAAACTTTTTTTGCCAGCTCTTTGGTCATAATCAACCGATACACACACACACACACACACACACACACACACACACACACACACACACACACACACACACACACACACACACACACACACACACACACACACACACACACACACACACACACACACACACACACACACACACACACACACACATATAATATAGATAGATGGATAATAGTTTTACTGTCTGTGACATCAGAAAAAAAAAAGTGATGAGGAAGTGTGGATTTTTTATTTATTTTATTTTTTCTGAGAAACAGGTACATATATTTTAAATCTGAAAAATGTCACCAGGGACTGAAAATATAAGCTTTTTAAAAAAAATTAATATTTGTTTCCTTCTTGAATATAGTAAGTGTACTGCACGTTACTAACGTAACATGTTATTATTAAATATTAAAACCATTCACACAAGGAGTAAATAATATAGTCTTACCTGTCCGTTTCATCTTCAGTCTGATGAAAACGCCTGAAAATTATTTAATTCTTTGTCCTGGCTGATGAAAAGTCCATGATGGGTCGAGTCCAGGGCTGTGAAATGAAAATTGTGAAATCCGAGGAAAATTTGCAGGGGGTCTGGGGGGCATAGGCTCCCAGGACCCGGGGCCTCAGACCCTGTGGTATCCAAGAAACCAAATAAATTTTTTATTTAATGATACATTTTCGACATCTCCTGGACAAAAAAAAAAAAAAAAAAATATATATATATATATATATATATATATATATATATATATATATATATATATATGTGTGTGTGTGTAACAAAATTAGTGCATATTTAAATGATCCTATATTCAACCTTTCATTTGAACAGTCAATGATAACATTGAAATAACAAAATATGACATGGAAGTAGGACCTGGAATGATTTTCCTTTTAATTATAAACCAAATTATGCATCAACTCAAAACAATTAAACAACATGAAATTCATGAAGACTGAAAAGGCTGTGGGGCAGCATGGTGGCCTAGTGGTTAGCACTGTTGCCTCACAGTAAGAAAGTCATGGGTTCAATTCCCACCTGTGGCCTTTCTGTGTGGAGTTTGCATGTTCTCACCGTGTTTGCGTGGGTTTTCTCCGGGTTCCCCGGTTTCCTCCCACATCCAAAGACATGCAGGTTAGGTGGATTGAAATTAGGGTTGCCAACTCTGAAAAATAAATAAGGGACACCTCACCGCCAGGGCCAACCGGGCGACTGACCATTGCCTTCACCCTTCCCAGCGTCTGTGTGAAACGATTTTTAACCATTTGACTGTTGACTTGACCCTGAATTTAGGTAGATGCATACATGCATTTGCTCTGATATGAACACGTGGAAAACAAATTATTATTTAGCAATTTATTTTTAGTGCAAAATAAATTTTCACTCAATTTCAATATGAGCATTCTGTCTTCTTCAAAAATAAATCTCTGTAGTGCTATTGCTTAACTTAAAATTATATAAATTAACAAAAAAAACGCAATAGAAAATTTGCATCATGCAAAACAATGTAACAGTGCACATTTACACATTTAGTGTAATAAAAAGTGCAAAAAATAAAGTCTGAAAAGTAAACAATACTGTTGTCGCGCACCTTTTCCACCCAGCCATTTTCCTTTTCTCATTCTCCCCTGTATTTTTGCATTCTTTTTTGTTTTTTTTTTTTGTTTTTTTAGGAGGAGTAGTAATGACGTTACAGACACTGCTGTCCGTAGGCATATCTGCAGTGCCAGTGTCTGTATCTGTATCGATATCAGCCATGCTGCTTTGTTATTGTCGTCCTGCGACCGTCGTCGGCTCATGACGTCGGTATCTTCTTGCGAGCAGATGTCCCTCGACCAATGAGATAAGAGTGATTCTGTATTGTCAACTCGTGTCTGTCAGCTCATTGGTGAAAAGCAGGAGAGAGGCTGGGATCAAATTTACCGTAAGTTTCCATATAAAGCGCCAGTCAATTCCATTAACATTTTACAGACTTTTTGATTCTCACAGAAATACGGGACAAACTGCGTCCCGTTTCAGGTCAATACGGAACGCACACTTTTATTTCCAAATAAGGGACGATTCCGTTTTTCAAGGGACGGTTGGCAACCCTACCTCCTGGTACTCCGGCTTCCTCACACTTCTAAAGACATGCAGGTTAGGTGAACTGGAAAGATAAAACTGGCCACTGGTGTGAGTGTGACTGTGTTTGTCTGCCTATATGTGGCCCTGCGATATAGCGGTGGGACCCGGGTGTACCCCTACTCTCTCCAAATGACTGCTGGGATCGGCTCCAGATGTACCCCAGTGGCATTTAATTGAAATAATGGAGTATAGCAAATTAATGAATAAATGTGAGATTTACACTCTCCACAAACTCCCATTTTATCTCCTAATATCAGCTAAGCCACAGACTTGACAAAGGCTAATCAGAAAAGAATGACTCAGCTGATTTTCCTTTTCAAATGACTATCAATGATGCTTGGGGGATTAATAATATTCTTTCTCCCACCAGAGTGTACATTGCCCTGACTAGACCTCCACTAATTACTGTAAGAAAAGCTTCATAAAACTTCAAATTTCCTCACACGCAACGATGAGCCATTATTAGGATCGTGACACTGCGCACAACTTAAAGAAATGGTTCATGCTAAGAATGTTCAATGGCAAGATTTGCTTTCCGTCGCTTTCTGGTGGATTTATTTCAGCTGTAATTTAAAGAAGGAATCCACCCTGAGGCAAGTAAAACAAGCATATTGAACCCCTGCTGTAAATGTAATGATAGAAATCATTCAAAAAAATAATAATTATGTCAAAATTTAACAGTAAGAAATTCACCAGTGACCAGTGACTGATGTTTTTTTCTGGCCTCACTTTTAACAGCATTGATTTTATGTTGCTAGGATTTCTCTCAGTAATTGGTTGGAAAATCAACTGCTTTGGACCACAAAGAATGACTACACCCACATATCTGAGGTAGGAAGTAAAAGCAAAATGTAAGTTGCTGCAGTAAAACTTTTCAGAAAAAATGTATTAACATCATCAACAGTAACTGTTTTAGACATTTAATGCATCATAAAAGCATTTAAAAGAATGAAAACCTGATAAAAAAATAAATGAAATGTGTGATGAATTTCTACTTTGATGATAATTAAAATGACAATTGGGTTCTATTTACATGTGAATTTTTGATATATTTCTCCCCCTTCTGCAGGATGAATACATAATGAGTTATTCAGAGTTATTTAGTTACTCAGAGTTACATGAAATATTATCAAACATCTTGTGTATGTCTTCCAGTAGGGCTGAGCTGGATACTTGTTTCAGACGAGTATCCGGTACGGATAAAGCATTTTTGACGACTACGACCACAATATGAGTAAAACTCGTCAATATCTGTGCTCGTGCTGAAGGAAAATCCTCATTGGCTAACTGACTGTCTTCATGCTCTGTGATTGGCCAGTCACACAGACACGTTTCTCTGCAGCCAGACCTGTGTCCCACTCTCACACAGACACAGACAGGATCTCTCTCTCTGTGCTTGGCTTGACTCTACCTCACGTTGCTCTCTACCCTTAAGTTTTCTTCAGCTTGCCTCTGTTTCGGTTTGTATGATGTTTAAAGTTACTTGGTGAACTTATTTCATATCATACGTGGTGCATTTGAAAAGACAGAGGTGAAAACGGCTTGTGTCGCGTCAGTTACTGCCTCCACTCCGGTCAGGTTTTTTTTTTTTTTTTTTTAACAGTTTGCTTGCTCTTAGTTTGGCTGGTGATATAGTCAGCTGGTAAACTTTGCTCATACTGAACGCGGTGCTTTTTGAGAAGAATACAGTGAACAAGGCTGACAGATCATTAAAAAAATACAGTCTTACAGACCACTTCTACACATATTGAGAGTGATGCTGAAAAACTAATTCATGCATTTATTTCCTCTAGGCTGGACTATTGTAATTCATTATTATCAGGTTGTCCTAAAAGTTCCCTAAAAAGCCTTCAGTTGGTTCAGAATGCTGCAGCTAGAGTACTGACGGGGACTAGCAGGAGAGAGCATATCTCACCCGTGTTGGCCTCTCTTCACTGGCTTCCTGTTAATTCTAGAATAGAATTTAAAATTCTTCTTCTTACTTATAAGGTTTTGAATAATCAGGTCCCATCTTATCTTAGGGACCTCGTAGTACCATATTACCCCATTAGAGCGCTTCGCTCTCAGACTGCGGGCTTACTTGTAGTTCCTAGGGTTTGTAAGAGTAGAATGGGAGGCAGAGCCTTCAGCTTTCAGGCTCCTCTCCTGTGGAACCAGCTCCCAATTCAGATCAGGGAGACAGATACCCTCTCTACTTTTAAGATTAGGCTTAAAACTTTCCTTTTCGCTAAGGCTTATAGTTAGGGCTGGATCGGGTGACCCTGGACCATCCCTTGGTTATGTTGCTTTAGACGTAGACTGTGGGGGGGTTCCCATGATGCACTGTTTCTTTCTTTTTTTGCTCCGTATGCATCACTCTGCATTTAATCATTAGTGATCGATCTCTGCCCCCCTTCTCGGCATGTCTTTTTCCTGGTTCTTTCCCTCAGCCCCAACCAGTCTCAGCAGAAGACTGCCCCTCCCTGAGCCTGGTTCTGCTGGAGGTTTCTTCCTGTTAAAAGGGAGTTTTTCCTTCCCACTGTGGCCAAGTGCTTGCTCATAGGGGGTCGTTTTGACCGTTGGGGTTTTTCATGGTTATTGTATGGCCTTGCCTTGCAATATGGAGCGCCTTGGGGCAACTGTTTGTTGTGATTTGGCGCTATATAAGAAAAAAGTTGATTGATTGATTGATATAGCTGAACACACAAAGTAGCCCACATTAATATTTTTATTGAATATGGCTGCATGCAATGTCTGACACTTTCTCACTGCAGTTCATAAAAAATACACACACTCGCACAGGCACACACAGACACCTTAATCAATACTGTTTAACTTTGTGTGGAAAAAATGCCAAGAACATTAGGTAGTAAAAATAAATAAATAATTGTGCTGTTTTTACCGTGTAGCTGCACACCACACACTGTACAACTAACTAAACCTGTCAGATCTATGATTTGTTTTTTATCTCCATGTGTGGGGTCTCTCAGGTTTTGGAAAGCTATAGATAATTTTAAAATCCTGCGGTCGACAACACTGTGATATAACCGTAGCCAGTAGATGGTGGTGTTCTATGCATTTTGATGCCGGTTATATCACACGGACTGAATGACAATTTAACAGACTTTTCAGCTTTGCAAATGCTTGCTTTTTTTTTTTTTTCACAAATGAAAAAAAAAAGACATTTTACATTTATTTGTAAACACCAGCACACATTACATTGATTCACTTGTGTTAGTTTTTACACGTGTCTGTTAATGTTCAAATCTTAAGAATTAGTGCATTATTTTAAAATTAACAGGTATGTGTTATATATCCACTTCATACATTTTAAGAGTTTGCATTAATGTAGTTATTTTATCCGGAATAATTTTATTTATAAAGTAAAACCATGAGTGAAACTTGCTTCCCATTGCTTCCCTTTTCTGCTGGGATGCAGTTGGACTCTGCTCCCCTTAGCTACCTCACAACTGCAAAATACATAGCAGACAGGTGCAAAAGAGATTATAAATGCTTTTCAAGTTACTACCTATTTTTAAAAAAAAATGTTAGTGGTCTAAAAGTTATCGGAACTAAATCTGTCAGAGGATAATTGGCCCAATGATGCTTTTAAAACTTATCTGAAAAGCTAATCCGCTAACAAAAACATTAGCCTTGATTAGGGTTGCCAACTCTCTGAAAAATAAATAAGGGACACCTCACCGCCAGGGCCGACCGACCATTGCCTTCACCCTTCCCAGCGTCTGTGTGAAATGATTTTTAACCATTTGACTGTTGACTTGACCCTGAATTTAAGTAGATGCATACATGCATTTCTTCTGATATGAACACGTGGAAAACAAATTATTATTTAACAATTTATTTTTAGTGCAAAATAAATTTTCCCTCACAATTTCAATATGAGCATTCTGTCCTGCTTCAAAGCATAAAATTAAAAAAAATTTAAAAATAAATCTCTCTGTAGTGCTTAACTTAAAATTGTATAACTTAAAAAAACAAATAGAAAATTTGCATCATCCAAAACAATGTAACAGTGCACATTTAGTGTAATAAAAAGTGCAAAAAATAAAGTCTGAAAAGTAAACAATACTTACAATACTTATAGCTGTTGTCGCACACCTTTTCCACCCAGCCATTTTCCTTTTCTCATTCTCCCCTGTATTTTTGCATTCTTTTTTGTTTTTTGTTGTTTTTTTTTAGTAGTAGTAACGATGTTACAGACACTGCTGTCCGTAGGCATATCTGCAGTGTCGGTGTCGGTATCGATATCAGCCATGCTGCTTTGTTATTGTCGTCCAGCGACCGTCGTCGGCATCTTCTTGCGAGCTTCATGTCCCTCGACCAATGAGATAAGAGTGATTCTGTATGTCTGTCAGCTCATTGGTGAAAAGCAGGAGAGAGGCTGGGATCAAATTTACCGTAAGTTTCCATATAAAGCGCCAGTCAATTCCATTGACATTTTACAGACTTTGATTCTCACAGAAATAAGGGACAAACTGCGTCCTGTTTCAGGTCAATAAGGAACGCACACTTTTATTTTCAAATAAGGGACGATTGGCAACCCTAATTGGAATCTTTAGAATTGTCCATAGGTGTGCGAGTGGGTGTGAATGTGTTTGTTTGAGGCCCTGCGACAGACTGGTGTCCTGTCCTGGGTGTACCCCACCTCAGCTCTGTGACTGCTGGGATAGGCTCCAGCCCCCCGTGACTCTTAATTGTACTAAGCGGTTGAAGATGAGTGTGTGTGTGTGTGTGTGTGAGTGAAAAGACTGTAAAAGCATTTCAAAAACCACAGCTAAAACCTGTAGAATATTTTGAAATTCATGGTAAAATATCAAAAAAAAAAAAAAAAAAAAGCTTATAGTAAAAAAGCCAGTCTTCTTTTCCAATGAAAGAAAGTCTAGATTAATGGAAAAAAGTCACATAACCTTGTCTAAAATCCTGTTTGAACAGCACGTTTATTTTCCAGAGAGAAAAATTCTTACCATGTTTCCTGATGGCACAGTTCGGTTTTCCAGTTTCTTTTATCTTACAGGTGTGTTGATGAAGCCAGCGACAATTCCACAGATTCTTGTCCTTATCAGACTTTTTCAAACAAAGTCTTTCACACCATCTTCTCTCTGTCCAACATCAGTCCGTGACACAGAGACGCTGCATAATTCTTCTTTTAAAAACTTTAGAGCTCTAAAGGTTTGCGATACGTTTAGCTTAAGACATGGTTCAAGTACTGAGTTACCTTTTACTGACATAGAAGCCAAAAAAATAAACATTCTTTAACACAATAAAAATACTGTTTCTAGCTGAACAAAATACTTTATAATGAAAGAATTAATACAAAATCTTTATCCAAAAAAAGGTATGTGAACTGAACCGAAGCTATATCTAACCTTGACAGTAACTACGTTTTACAGACGTATGAGACAGCGGTCTTACCATAGGCTGCTTAAACTAAATTCATCAAAACATACGAACTTATTTTCTTGAAATTCTACAATATTCTTAACATTTTAGTCCTGTCTCAGACAGTGCCATATGGTAGAGGTGCAATTGCGAGAAGCCCTGCTTGCATCAACTCTATTCTCAGCTAGGAGATCAACATTTGAAGACCTAATCCTGCTGAAAGTTCCATTTCCATATCACTGCACAATGACAGTATCATTGGTTGACCTGAGCAGTGTGCTTTTTCTGTAGTGAGCAGGAACATCATTCCTGGTGATAGATATATCTGTTTCAGAAATAGATCTAAACTCTCATGACATACGAGGTCTGTTAGAAAAGTATCGGACCTTTTTATTTTTTGCAAAAACCTGATGGCTTTGAATGACGTGCGCTTGCATGAGCCAACCTTGAACCTTCGTGCGCATGCGTGAACCTTTTCATGCCTGTCGACTACATAATTTTCTGGTAAGCAGCCTTTGTGTGAGGTGGTGTGTAGTGCGCTTGGCGGATTTTCATTTCAAGGAAAAAGACGGAATGACTGGAGCAGCGCCACATCAAATTTTGCCAGAAACTGGGCGACAGCCAAGTGGAAACCATTCGGATGAATCAGATGTGCAGAAGAGGTTACAATTTGCCAAAGAACACATCAACTGGCCTAAAGAGAAATGGAGGAATATTTTGTGGACTGATGAGAGTAAAATTGTTCTTTTTGGGTCCAAGGGCTGCAGACAGTTTGTGAGACGACCCCCAAACTCTGAATTCAAGCCATAGTTCACAGTGAAGACAGTGAAGCATGGTGGTGCAAGCATCATATGGGCATGTTTCTCCTACTATGGTGTTGGGCCTATATATCGCATACCAGGTATCATGGATCAGTCAAAATACTTGAAGAGGTCATGTTGCCTTATGCTGAAGAGGACATGCCCTTGAAATGGGTGTCTCAACAAGACAATGACCCCAAGCACACCAGTAAACGGGCAAAATCTTGGTTCCAAACAAAATTAATGCCTCGCAGATGTGAAGAAATCATGAAAAACTGTGATTATACAACTAAATACTAATTTAGTGATTCACAGGATTGCTAAAAAAAGTAGTTTGAACATAATAGTTTTGAGTTTGTAGCGTCAACAGCAGATGCTACTATTATTGTGAACACCCCTTTTCTACTTTTTTTTTTTTTTTTACCAATAGCCCAATTTCATAGCCTTAAGAGTGTGCATATCATGAATGCTTGGTCTTGTTGGATTTGTGATATATATATATATATATATATATATACATACATACATACATACATACACACACACACACAACCCCAATTCCAATGAAGTTGGGATGTTGTGTAAAATGTTAATAAAACAGAATAGTGATTTGCAAATCCTCTTCAACCTATATCCAACTGAATGCACCACAAAGACAAGATATTTAATGTTCAAACTGATAAACATTGTTATTTTTGTGCAAATATTTGCTCATTTTGAAATGGATGCTTGCAACAAGTTTCAAAAAAGTTGGGATGGGGCAACAAAAGACTGGAAAAGTTGATGAATGCTTAAAGAACACCTAATTGGAAACAGGTGAGTGTCATGATTGGGTATAAAGGGAGCATCCCCAAAAGGCTCAGCTATTCACAAGCAAAGATGGGGCAAGGATCATCACTTTGTGAACAACTGCGTGAAAAAATAGTCCAACAGTTTTAAGAAAGTTTCTCAACGTTCAATTGCAAGGAATTTAGGGATTCCATCATCTACAGTCCATAATATAATCAGAAGATTCAGAGACTCTGGAGAACTTTGTACACGTAAGCAGTAAGGCCAAAAACCAACATTGAATGCCTGTGACCTTCGATCCCTCGGCACTGCATTAAAAACTGATATTGTGTAAAGGATCTTACCACGTGGGCTCAGAACACTTCAGAAAACCATTGTCAGTTAACACAGTTCATCGCTACATCTACAAGTGCAAGTTAAAACTCTACCAGCGACACCAGCGAAGTGCAGATCCATCCCGGTGATAAACAACACAGGCTGTTAACATCGGCGATCGACAAGCTGCTCATAAGCCGACCATGGGGCCTAAGAAGGTTCTGACAGCGGAGGAAGGTGACGATATTAAAAAATCTCTGGACTTTTTATCAGAGGAGATTTCTGTTGTGAAGCAGCAACAGAAATCAATCATGGATCTGGTGGAGGAGGTGAAGGCATTACGGCTCCAGAATGCCGAGAAAGACCGGCATCTGGTGCAGCTGGAAAATAGAGTGGCTGAATTGGAGCAGTACACCAGAATCAACGACGTCATCATCACAGGTCTTCACATCAAACCACGGTCCTACGCACGGGCGGTAACAGATGAGAGCGGAGGGGAGCCCAGTGAACAGGAGGTCAGCTCTGTGGAAAAACAGGTTGCTGATTTCCTCCTATCTAAAGGTATAGAAATGGATTTAAATAACATTGAAGCGTGCCACCCTCTGCCCCGGAGAAATGACGGTGATAAACGAACCGTCATCATGAGATTCATCAACAGAAAACACAAAACAGCACTGTTAAAACAAGGAAGAAAACTGAAAGGGACAAACGTATTCATCAATGAACATCTCACCAAACGGAATGCCGACATCGCCAGGAAAGCACGCTTCTTGAAGAAACAGGGAAAAATCCAGCACACATGGACTTCAAACTGTAAAATATTCATCAAACTGAACGGATCACCAGAACAAGCAAAAGTCATGGCAATAAGGAACATCGAGGAGCTGGACAAATATGAACAATAGTGTTTCTTAAAGCGAGGATCTGGACAGATATGACCAATAAGGTATGAGGACACAAACACATCACAACACCATGACACAGACCAGAGGAACCTATTCATCTACTACATCATCTACATCTGGAGACAAGAAGGATATAACTCAAAGGATTGCTGATCATGGAAAAGTAGAACTGAGAACATTTAAATACACAGACCACAATGTACTGGACTTGGAGCACGATATAGACCCAGACAATAATTTCTTCTCAAATATCAATGACAGTTGTTGCTATTATACAGATGAACAGTTTAATCGGATCATTAAAACGGATAACAAATTATCAATAATCCATTTCAACAGCAGAAGTCTATATGCAAACTTTAACAACATTAAAGAATATTTAAGTCAGTTTAAAAAAATATTTAACATAATTGCTATATCAGAAACATGGATCAATGAAGATAAAGGAATGGATTTTGAACTGGATGGATATGAATTTAATTGTGTAAACAGAAAGAATAAGAGTGGAGGAGGAGTGGCTGTGTATGTGGATAAGAACATGGATTATAAAATAGTAGACAATATGACAACTGTGATTGATAACTTATTAGAATGTATAACTATTGAAATATGTGAAGAAAAAAGCAAAATGTATTGGTCAGCTGTATATATAGAGCACCAGGATCTTGTATTGAAACATTCACTGACTGTATGGGAAAATGTTCTCAAAAACTAATCAAAAAACTGTGTTCATTTGTGGTGACTTAAATATTGATCTGCTCAATCCAAATAAGCATAAAATAACAGATGAATTTATCAGTATAATGTACAGTATGAGTTTATATCCAAAAATCACCAGGCCAAGCAGAATTACATCCCATAGTGCCACCTTAATTGATAATATATTCAGCAATGATATTGAGAATAACACTGTGAGTGGATTATTAATCAATGACATTAGTGATCATCTACCAGTTTTCATCGTTTATAATAGAAACCATCGGCGGAATCAGCCAGAGGAGAAAATAAAATACAGGCGAGTGCGGACAGAGGAAAACATGAACACACTAAAGAAGGATTTACAGGAGCAAAACTGGGAAAAGGTATACAGTGAAAGTGATGTTGATAGTGCATATGAAACTTTTTTACAAATATTTACATCATTATATGATAAAAATTGTCCAATTAAACAAGACTACAGAAAACAAAAAATCCAAGCTCGACCATGGATGACGAAAGGGTTACGAAATGCATGTAATAAGAAAAATACACTGTATAGAGAATTCATAAAACTAAAGACTAAAGAGGCAGAAAATAGATATAAGAAATACAAAAATAGATTAACTAATATTATACGGGTATGTAGGAAGGAATATTATAGTAACATATTATATAATAACAAAAACAATATTAAAGGAATATGGGATATATTAAATAGCATTATCAAAAATGGTAATAAAAACAGAGTTACCCTCAGTATTTCATTGATAATAATGTCAAGAAGGAAAATAAGGATGAGGTAGTCAACGGTTTTAATAATTTTTTTGTAAATATTGGACCAAGCTTGGCAGAAAAAATTCCCGATTCCCAACCTGAGGATTTGGATAATAATCTCATAGAAAGAAATCCCTGTTCAATGTTCCTCACAGCAGTGGATGGAAATGAAATTATAGACATTGTGAATAATTGTAAATATAAAACATCTACCGATTTAAATGAAATTGATATGGTGGTGGTAAAACAGGTCATTGAATGGATTGTAGAACCATTAACATACATCTGTAACTTATCATTTCAAACCGGTAAATTTCCCAATCAAATGAAAATAGCTAAGGTTGTGCCGCTGTATAAGACTGGGGATAGACACCACTTCACAAATTATAGACCTGTTTCTTTGCTTCCACAATTTTCCAAATTATTAGAAAAGTTATTCAATAATAGATTAGACAAATTCATAAATAAACATAAATTACTTACTGATAGTCAATATGGATTCAGAGCACATAGTTCAACATCACTTGCATTAATAGAATCAGTTGAGGAGATTACAAACGCCATAGACCACAAATTACATTCAGTTGGAATATTTATAGATCTTAAAAAGGCTTTTGATACAATTAATCATGACATATTAATCAATAAACTTGAACAGTATGGGATTAGGGGGTTGGTGTTGCACTGGGTGAGAAGCTACTTAAGTAACAGAAAACAGTTTGTGAAGTTGGGGGAATATACATCATCATGCTTGGACAATGCTTGTGGCGTCCCACAGGGGTCAGTATTGGGTCCAAAACTGTTTCTAATTTATATAAATGATATTGTCAATGTTTCCAAAATATTAAAATTAGTATTATTTGCAGATGACACAAGCATTTTTTGTTCAGGGGGGGATTTGCAGGAGTTACTGAGGAGGATCAGTATAGAAATGGGAAAATTGAAAATATGGTTTGACAGAAATAAATTATCATTAAACTTAAGTAAAACAAAATACATGTTATTTGGCTATTGTAATACAGATATACAGGTTCAGTTACAAGTCGAGGGGGTAGATATTGAAAGGGTACATGAAAATAAGTTTCTGGGGGTGATAATAGATGATAAGATAAACTGGAAGACTCATATAAAACATATACAAAGTAAACTGTCAAGAAGCATTTCAGTTCTAAACAAAGCGAAACATATTCTGGACCACAACTCACTCCGCATTCTTTACTGCTCACTGGTTTTACCATATTTACAGTACTGTGCAGAGGTATGGGGTAATACTTATAAAGGTACAACACAATCACTATCAGTAATGCAGAAAAGAGCTATAAGAATTATTCATAATACTGGCTATAGAGATCATACAAATCCACTATTTTTACAATCCAAATTCTTAAAATTCACAGACTTGGTTCATTTTCAAACAGTACAAATTGTGTATAAAGCAATAAACAATTTACTTCCAGCAAATATTAAAAATATGTTTTTTAACAGATCAGGGGATTACAGTCTGAGGGGGAAATTTAATTTAAAGCATCAGTGGGCACGAACAACATTAAAAGGTTTCTGTATTTCTGTCTGTGGGGTGAGGATGTGGAACAGATTGGGAGTGGGGCTCAAGCAATGTCCAAGCATGAACCAGTTCAAACAGCGGTACAAAAATATGGTTTTTTCTGGGTATAGGGAGGAGGAAGGGTAATGAGGGTTAGGGTGTTTTTGTTGTTTGCTTCGGCTTGTAAATATATAGTATTTTGTATGTAAGTAGGTATGTGTAGGTGTATATTTATGTTTGTGTATATATATGTGTATATATGTATATGTGTATATATGTGTATGTTGATGTGTATATGTATGTGTGTGTATATATATGTATATATATATATATTGATATCGGTTTAGGTGTGTAGGAATTTATGTGTATATGTGGCAAAGGGTATTACTGGTTGTGGGGAAGAAGGGGTAGGGATAAATAAGCTGATGCTTCACCCTACCCCTTTTCGGACATGTTGGGTACACAGTAGGAACTTTTTTGTTGTTGTCTTTACTGATCTAGCTTGTAATTGTTGTTGTATCAAATGTTCGAAATAAACAGTTTTCATTCATTCATTCATTCATTCATTCATTCATTCATTCATACCATGCAAAGCAAAAGCTATAAATCAACAACATCCAGAAACGCTGTTGCCTTCTCTGGGCTCGAGCTTATTTGAAGTAGACAGACGCAAAGTGGGAAAGTGTGCTGTGGTCTGATGAGTCCACATTTCAAATTGTTTATGGAATGTTGTGTCTTCCGGACAAAAGTGGAAAAAGACCATCCAGATTGTTACCAACGCAAAGTTCAAAAGCCAGCATCTGTGATGTATGGGGGTGTGTCAGTACCCATGGCATGGACAACTTACACATCTGAGATGGCACCATCAATGCTGAAAGGGACATCCAGGTTTTGGAGCAACACATGCTGCCATCCAAGCAACGTCTTTTTCAGGGACGTCCCTGCTTAGTCGCCCATTGAAAATGTGTGGCGCATTATGAAGTGCAAGATACGACAACGGAGACCCCAGACTGTTGAACAACTGAAGTCGTACATCAAGCAAGAACGGGAAAAAATTCCACCTACAAAGCTTCAACAGTTAGTGTCTTCAGTTCCCAAACACTTATTGTTGTTAGAAGGTGATGTAACACAGTGGTAAACATACCACTGTCCCAGCTTTTTTGAAACGTGTTGCAGGCATCCATTTCAAAATGAGCAAATATTTGCACAAAAACAAAGTTTATCAGTTTGAACATTAAATATCTTGTCTTTGTGATGTATTCAAATTTAATATTGGTTGAAGAGGATTTGCAAAGCATTGTATTCAGTTTTTATTTACATTTTACGCAACATCCCAACTTCATTGGAATTAGGGTTGTGTGTGTGTGTATATATATATATATATATATATACACACACACACACACACACGAGGTCTGTCAATAAAGTATAGGTCCTTTTTATTTTTTTCAAAAACTATATGGATTTCATTCATGTTTTTACATCAGACATGCTTGAACCCTCGTGCGCATGCGTGAGTTTTTCCACGCCTGTCGGTGACGTCATTCGCCTGTGAGCACTCCTTGTGGGAGGAGTCGTCCAGCCCCTCGTCGGAATTCCTTTGTCTGAGAAGTTGCTGAGAGACTGGCGCTTTGTTTGATCAAAATTTTTTCTAAACCTGTGAGACACATCGAAGTGGACACGGTTCGAAAAATTATGCTGGTTTTCGGTGAAAATTTTAACGGCTGATGAGAGATTTTGAGGTGATACTGTCACTTTAAGGACTTCCCACGGTGCGGGACGTCGCGCAGCACTCCCAGGCGCCGTCGTCAGCCTGTTTCAAGCTAAAAACCTCCACATTTCAGGCTCTATTGATCCAGGACGTCGTGAGAGGCCAGGCGAACATGTCAATCATTTCCTTCATCCTCTAGGAACTGCCTGCATACTCTCACATGAGACCGGTCGTTGTTCATCAGGAGGAACCCAGGATCCACTACACCTGTGTAGGGTCAGACAAGTCCAAGGAATGCCTCCCCAGACAGCCAGTGACCCACTGCCAAACCTCTCATGCTGAATGATGCTGTAGGCAGCATAATGCTCTCCACAGCATCTCCAGACCCCTTCACATCTGTCACATGTGCTCAGGTTGAACCTGCTGTCATCTGTGAAAAGCACAGGGGCCAGTGATGGACCTGCCCATTCTGTTCTATGGCAAATGCCAATCTAGGCCTGCGGTGCCACCCAGTGAGCACAGGGCCTCCTACAGCATGTCAGGCCCTCGGGCCACCCTCATGAAGACTGTTTCGGATTATTTGTTGAGAGACATTTACTTCAGTGGCCTGCTGGAGGTCATTTTGTAGGGCTCATCCTGTAACTCCTTGCATAAAAGGAGCAAATACCGGTGTCGCAACCGAACGGTCCACCCCTAAAAATCAGTCCACCTTTTGCATCTGTGCATGCGTCATTCCGGACCACAGCAGCACATCTGAGATGGAGTCTCTTCACCCAAAGCAATCAAACAGATTAATGGGATTATTAACCATCAGAAGATAAAGGTAAAACCTCTTAAAATCATTCTAAAGTCAGTTTTAAGGAGAAACAAAGCTGTTTTAAGCAGCAACTCGGCGAATCATCTGTCGCTGAGACAGATGATTACTGGAGTGCAGTTTGAAGCAGAAATGAGGTGTTAACCCGTGAACCACGTCATCATCAAGGAGGACCGATTTTCTGGGGGACTGTTCGGTCTGCGACACCGGTTCTGCTGCTGGTTTGAGGACCTTCTACGGCCCTGTCCAGCTCCTACCATCCTCTTGAGACTGTTGGAAGCCATAAACCTGACAATGGCACATACTGATGCGTCATCCTGGAGAAGTTGGACTACCTGTGTAACCTCTGTAGGGTCCAAGTACAGCACCATGCTATCAGTACTGACACTGACCCCAGCCAAATCCAAAACTAGTAGAGGAGTCCAAAAAAAAAAGTCTGTGGCCTCCACCTTTAAAACCATTCCTGTTTTGGGTCCCATCTAACTGTCACCATTCTAGTTTCATTAACAGCAAAGCAGTTGAAAATGGTTAACATCGCCCCTCTGCTACTGAACTGACGAGATCAATGTCCCAGAAGTTGATTTGATGATATATGTTCCTTTAATTTTTTTTCTTCTTTTTTTTAAGCTCTGTGTGGTGACAATGTACAAAGCAATTTTTTAAGTGCTTTTAAAACAGAGGTGTGGAGGCCATGGTCATGTCAAAGTGATGGGCTTGTGACCAGAGGAACGGTGTGTAGAATTTAAAACTTGAGCAAAGGCTTTATTCCCCAAAGTTGCTGTGTGCAGTTGAGCAACTTGCATGGCAGCACCCTCACATCTGTGTGCAAGTATGTGATGCACCAACATAAAGCGCTCTGACCATGAGTGATTACATAAATGCAGTCCGTATCCATCAATTTATAATTTAAGTAGTGCAACAGGCTGCTGCTAAACTCGACTAAGACCACTGAATAGACTGACTATAATTATGCACATTGCAGTTTTGCTAATGTACCATTTTGCTTTAAACACTGTATATGTTGACTATGCAAATGCAGAAAAATCTATGCACAGAATGGCGTTCCATTTAATACAAAAGTGGATTCTACATCAAAAACAAAATAAGATCTACTTTAACAAAATAAGCAACGTACATACAGGTCTTGCAGTGACTGTGGCCTTTAAAAATCAAGCTCAAATTGATGAGTCTTCCAACAGGTGCCAGTGTTCAGCATGTCTTACATTTGCTACATACTCTGGAACAATTTGGAACACCTTTGAGAGAGGTTTCTTAAAGTTCTTGAACAGTGTTTCAAGTTTGCCATCAACAATTTGCACCATCCCCAGCCAAAAATTATACCAGTTGAATTCCTGTTCTGTTCTATATTTTGACCCACTTTGTGACCCCCCCCCCCCCAACATAATGGCCATTGTGTATGTGGGGTTTTTTTTTGTTTTTACTTCCCCTCTCACTCTTCAATTGCTTGCATAAACTGGCAGCCAACACCGACACAAAGTTGGCCGGAGGGCACAGATGACAGCATGACATGCCTAGTGTTCAGCAGCAGATGGCAGCCAAATTACCCATAAATTGACCCGTAACTCTTCCAAACTACAGTCTATCCAGCAAGTGGCAGACATGGCTCAGGGATATTACAAAGAAAAGTAGTTTTTTCCACATTGATGGGGCGAAGTTCAAAACAAACTAATCTGTTCGACCTTTTGTGCTCTTAATTTGGCCAGTGATGGGCACAGCTAACCAAAAAGTTACTTTCGATAACCATTAAACCGCTAACTGAAAAGTTAATTTTTATAAACGGTAAATCAATGTTGTCGTTCATTCAGCTTCTCCCAGTTTTGTTTGGGGTCGCCACAGTGGATACAGCCAGATCCACAGTGGTAATTGGCACAAGTTTTATGCCGGATGCCCTTCCTGACAACTCCAGTTCTTACCTGGAGAAACACAGCCACTGGTGTTCCAAAGAGATCTCCCATCCAAGTACTAACCAGATCCTGCTCTGCTTAACTTCTGAGATCCGACGGGATCAGGCTTACACAGACCAGACTGGCTGCTGTAAAGGTAAACCAATAAACCCCTAAAAAAAAAAAAATTGCGGAAGTTACAGCTAAAAGCTAAACCAATAACTTTTAATATTGACTTCAGTACATTGGCAGCTACTGACACAACAACGAGACAGTGCTTCTGTCTCAGATCAGCCTTCTCTCACCAAACAAGGCCTGGTGATCAGAGAGAAAGGAAGGGCAAAAATAATATTTTCACAGCCATACAGGTGTATCACAGGAGTCATGCACGGCCGGACAGTTTTGACTTATGGTTAAAATTTTAAACTAATTCTGGACAAGTTGTTGAAATTAACGTCACCTCTGTCATTTTACAAAGTGAAAATATCAGCTACATGTTTTAGTTTTAAAGTAATGCACTAATTTTGAAGGTTTTAGCATTTTATAGACACACATGCCAAAAAGCATTTCAGAATTCACACTGCTATCTACTGGATGGCAGTGTTAATATCCATTGCCACATATTTGCTAAAAGTGCTCAATCACTAGAATTCAGTTTTCAAATTGCTTTTTTACAAAAAGAAAAAAAAAAAAGACATTTACAAATACAGATTTATTTGTAAAAACCAACACGTTACAGTAACTTGTGTTTTTTTTGTTTATATATACCGACTAACCACTGATAACAGGAAACCAATTTTCCCATAATGCTTTTCAGCATACGTGTCTGTAAAATACAAAGCCTTCAAAATTAGTGCATTACATTAAAACTAAAACATATAGCTGATACTTTCACTTTGTAAAATGACAGAGGTGTCGTCCGCTGATGGTTTTCAAAGTTAGCTGAAAAGCTAATCAGTGAACAAAAAAGTTAGCTTTGCTAGTTAGCAGTTAGCGGAACTACGCCCACCACTGAATTTGGCGAGTACAGAATGACAGCATTTAACATTTGAGTTACTGATACAAGCAGCCTGGAACAGACTAACCCTCTCACCCATTTAAATGTTGACTAAGCCCTATGCAGTTCCCTGCACAGGAAATTCATCTAAACAAAAAGGGACACATCATAGTCCTTGAGACTTTACAAATAGTATTACATTTTATTAATATATTTTCATAAAACAAGTTTAAGACTGTATCAAAAACTCAGTAAAAACATTAGATTTGACCATTTTTTCTTGATAGATATGAAATGTACATAATTCACATATTTGTGGTTTCTTTGTTCACATCATACTGTTTGATGTATTACATTGTCATGGGAAACATTTTGTATCCCCAATAACCTATAACTTTTTTAGTGACTGTATGATAATAAATCTAAAACATACAATTAAAAAATAAAACTTTCCACTTTCACCCTTCCATTCTCAACCAGGTTTACTGATAAAACGTCAACATCATGGAGTTCTCACACAATTATGTACACCCCTTGTCCCCTCGCCACATCCAAACTGACAGACAGTGCACTCAATACAGTGGAACATCGTAAAGAGGCGCAGTGATAATACAGTACTGTTTGTTCCCACCCATCATGGAGTGAAAGGAAAAAAAAATTAAAAAGTACAAGACAACGGATCTGCCTCAACATCAGACCCTGCTTTGAACTGCAGTCTGACTGACTGCACTCTTCATTAGAGCTGGAACAACCTGGCACCTTGCTTTGTCACCACACATCACCTTGGTAACAGTAATACCAGTCATTTTTCAGGCAAGATCAGTGGTGGACCCACCCACCGACAAAGTAACTGCTTTGCAATTTGACATCTACAACAAACATGATCAGCGTAATGTCCTCTTTGATCACGTACCAGAAGAATCTCAATTGTGTGGCAAGTCCAGTGTAGAGAGGGGAAAAGAAGAAAGGAGGAAAAAAAAAACATCTTTGTTAAACTACTGCTTAGAGCACGCATTTCTTGACAGGGCTCATAGTGCAAGGTTTAACAAGAATTTGCATAAGTGCAAAGATTGCATGTTATTGTCAAGAGGGAGCAAAGCATGGGAGAAAACGGAAAGATTAATGTCTAAACAAACAGATGTTTGGCTGAGTCTTTCATGCTTTCAGATTGGGTTTTTGTACTAATTCCCCTCAAGAAATAACAGGTGCAAAATCTTAGTAAACCTAGCCAAAGGAGAGATAAGATAACTCAAAAGATTAACACTGAGGGAAAGTCTCAAGTCTGTTGTCATGGTGACATCTGCTCAGAGGCCTTGTGAGCTTCAGTTTTTCCTGCTTCATTATCTTCTATACAATAGAAATAGTACATCAGTGAAGATAAAATTGACTTCTTGGCTAAAAGAGTCAAAAGATATGCAGAAGCCAAAAGCAAATCTTAAAGAGAACACAAAAATCTGCTGAAACTGCCAACAGTTTCCCATCAGTTTGCTCTGTGTGAAAACAAACGTAACATTGTCTTAACCATGATGAGCAAATTTACGGGTATGGCTGCCTGCGCTTCTACAAAGTCATTTGATCAAACACATTTAAAATTGTCCCTGTAGTAGTTTTAAACAAGCATCTCTGCATCGCTTCCTCAAACTGAAGACTCTGTAAGCATTAGGGAGGCACATAGGGAGGGGGTGACCTGTAAGAGGTCATGTTCTTGGGACGAGAGCCTTTGCCTTCTATGGGAACGGTGAATGGTGGAGGGGGCTGGTAGGGGGGAGCATTAGGATCGTCATCTTGATAAAGTGAATACTCTTCTAGCAGATCCTGGTTGAGCAGGGTACTGTGTGGGCCGGCCATGTTGGGATACTCCGGAGGGGGTAGCGGAGGCTTTTCTTCCTGAAGGATAAGGGGAATACTAGAAGATGGTGGTGACTTTGAGTCATCCAACTCATCTGCAAATATTATGGGGACTCCTTTCTTAATAAAAGTGGCCTGTTCCTCAATAGTCATCTTCCCCTTGCGCTTCTTGCGATAGCAAACCATAGCTATAACACCAGCTATTAGCAGCAAGGCTGCTACCACTACAGCTGGGATAACTGTGTGCAAGTAAACATCATCACTGCTCCTGCGACCAGTTCCAGGTGATGGAGTAGCTGTGGGAAGAACAGGCATTGGCACTTCTCCTGGTGGGATGAACATGTAGCTATGGCATTTGTTGGTACCACGAACAGAGATGTTAATGGGTTTGAATTCAGGTTCCATTGCTTTAGTGAAGGTTAGTTTAGGCATGCCCTGTGGATCAGAGATTCTGTTGCTTAGAATGGTGATATGATCCTTTGGACACGGGCTCTGCTGAAGACTGTTATTGGTCCATTCAACTACAATGGAACCCTTGGTAATACTTCTCAAAGTTACTGTGCTGCTGTTGCGATCTCCAACAGCATAAGCCAACTTTTTGGTCAAAAGAATCTTCTTATGCACATCATTGGCTAAGGTTTTAGGGTCCCCATGAAAACGGGCAGCAAACACAACTGAAGGTTTGTCATTAATTGACCAACGATTAACCTGAACTTCAAATGCATCCATGATACTCTTACCACCCTTATCAGTTGCCAGCATGAAGTACTCATGTTTACCTTCATGCTGCTCCTCTGGAAGACCATACAAAAGCTGGATAGTACTGTTGAACTGGATCCAGGATGTTTCACTCACTGCCTCTTTGGGGGTCTTCTTCAAAGTCAAACGCAGCTTATCAGTGGTACCATCCTCTCTGTCATAGAAGGTATCTGGAGGAACTTTGACCTCAAAATAGGTGCCTACCCATGCATTCACTTGATCAATGGGATTTCGAATCTCTGGGATTTGATTAGAGTCAGAATGAACAGATAGTGTGGTGGTGCGCTTGGGTGGTTTAGCTGTGGTAGACTTAGGTTCCTTTGGAGCGGGGGTGGATGATTTTTTCTTGGGTTTTTTAGTTGCTGAAGGTTTAGGTCTTTTGTTGGTGCTTGGTGGTGTTGGCACAGCAGTAGCCTCCACAAATGTAGGCCGAGTCACTGTAGGCTGGATTGGTATGGCACTTGTAGTTCCTAAAACCCTGGTGGGTTGGGGAGGTCCAAAGACAGGTGTGTGGGCTATCTGATCTCTGACTCTAATAGTGGGTTTCACTGGAAGAGGCAAAGGACCACGGACAGGGGGAGCAGAGTTGTCTGTTGCAGGTGCAATAAAGGGAGATGTTGGGGAGGGCACAATACGCACAGGGGGCTCTGGATGAGTAGTTGGTGGAACCAAAGATGGCACAGGGGTAGGAGTGTTGTACAAATGCCTTCTCACTCGTTTCACCACAAGAGGCTTTTTGTTGACAATGTGCCAACCAACCACAGGATAACCAAGCTTGGCTGACATAGTCCCATTCTTTGCTGGGGACTGAACACTGCTAATATCAGGAATACTACTCTGGTCAAGAGCACATCCCAGTTTCCATGACAGCAGGGCCCCATTCTCTACCACTTTCTTGGCATTGCCTGGTCCAGCCATGAAAGCAGACATGTCAAACAAACGGTTGTTGACCACAGGTACAACTCTCATCTGTTCCAAGGGCACATGTGAGAATTTCCTCATAACCCTCAGTAGGTTGACCCTCTGTTCAGCTGCCATTTTTGTCAAGTCAGCATCCAAAATGACAGTGAGGACAGTGACAGGCTCTTCGGCTCCACAGCTGAAAGACTGGAGGCTACCAACATCGGACTGCAAAATAAGCAAGGTCGGTTCAGTGTCTGGCCTGTCTTCTGGATATACCTCAACAGAGAACACTGTACTAGGAACAACTTGGCTGCCAGCTGTTGCAGTCATTTCTTCTCCAGAAACTAATATCTGGTGAACACCTTTATCCTGCTCCAGAGCCAAGCCTCTGAGAATGCAGTCTTGTCTGTCCCAATGTAACCAGGAGGGCAATGTATCCTTTCCCACCTCAGTCACCTATAGGAAGGGACAAAGTTTATTATAATATATACACACACACTTGACAGAAGACAAAGTATAATTTCGCTATCAACAAAGCTGGAAAGTGCATCCATAACATTTTTTGGTGATTCATTTACACATCCTGTCAATGGTTACCAGAGACCAGAACACTGCCTGTTCACATAGCCCAGTGTGACTGGGATAATTAAACTATGAAGAGGAACAGCAAGACAACCATTTTAACTAACAAACCTTTGGCAGAATTATGAGACAAATTACTTGAACAATCAACCTCAAACTAAAGTGGTTTGTAGGTCATTTGATTCGGCATTACCAAAAGGTGGAAAACCCAGCGTCAGAGCACAAGACCTACTGTGTATTGAGTCTACATATGCACCTAAAACGGCCATTTCACAGATTATCTCAGCTGCCTGCCTGAAGAACTGAACTAATTAGAATCACCTGTTTTAGTGGGTAGATCAAAAATATTTGGTAGGACCTTTATTCACTGAAACCAGGATTTTCTCATGTGTCAGAGAAGTACATTTTGAGTTTTGTAAAGGAAAGGGGGCAAACTGGCTTCAGTTTCTCAATGTGTTGATTTTGCCTTTGTAATTTAATTATTTTGGGGTTTGATTAACAAAGCCACTCATCCAAAGATGTTATTTTGGATTCTCAGAACCTTCTGGCCTTTCTCTGCACATTTTCTTAATAAACTTATGAACTGAACACTAGTACATTATAAAATGAGCTGCAGATGAATCAGTGAAGAAAAGTGTTGCTAAATGCATGGTTCCTACAGCCTAAGGCTAGATTTAACACTTTTTTTTAAATGCCAGTGAGAATGAAATGTAAGACCAACATTACAAAAACAAAAAAAGAAGGGCAGAAACAGCATAAATGAATGACAGTTAGGGACAAATTAGCCCAAATATTTACCATGGAAAGTAGTTACTCTTAAATCACACTGCAGTTTTTTTTTTGTTTTTTTTTTTCAATAAATTTACTCTTCCACACAAGTAAGATCTAGCTAGTTGAAAGTGTCTCTGCTCCAAGCATTCCAGCAACAAACAGGTTTGTCTGTTCCGCTATCTCACTGTGCATGACACTGAGGCTTTCATGGATTAAAAAAAAAAAAAAAAAAAATTAAAACTCCTTTTATTTTGATCATTGTGACTGCAATGATAGAAACCAAAATTATACTTACCATGTCAGTATTTTTTAGCCTTTCAAAAGTGATTTAAGATATTTTGGTACCAATTCAAGCCTTACTTTTATATTAGCAAATTCAGTGAATTTTAAGACCTTAAGGATCCATGGAAACCCAGTAACTAAACCACATAATCAACCCTTTATTTCTTAAAA